>NC_056731.1:1545248038-1545300538 GCF_019279795.1 Protopterus annectens | reverse complement strand
GAGTTTTGATTATGGCTCCTAGATTGCAATCATCTGCGAACTTCATTAGCCAAAGACCTGTGTTAGCCTGTACTTCAGAGAAGTAGATACCAAACAGGAGAGGACCCAGGACTGAACCCTGTGGTACTCCCCTTGTCACTGGTCTGAAGTTGGATTTGGAGTCTGCTACTTTCACAGTGTGGGTTCTGTCAGTGAGCCAGTTGGCAACCCATCTTGTGACACAGGGATTTATACCTAGTTTAGTGAGTTTATCTATAATTCCAGAGTGGGGGATGGTGTCGAAAGCCTTGGCAAGATCTAGATAGGCTGTGTGAACCACCTTATCCTTGTCTACGGCTTTGGTGACTGCTTCAAAGAAGTCTATCAGGTTTAGGAGACATGATCTGCCTTTTACAAACCTGAAATGGGTGGTATCCAAAGTTTGGAGAATACAAATGTCTTTGTTTATAAGTTCCATGATGATACGTTCCATGGCCTTGCAGACCAGGCTTGTCAGGCTAATGGGGCGGTAGTTCCTGGGGTTTGTGGTGGCTCCCCCCTTGTGGAGTGGGATAAACGTTGCTGTGCGCCATTCAACAGGCACAAAGCCTGAGGTGAGGCTATGATTGAACATGGTACTTAGGTGGGGTGCCAGTTCGTTCTGTAGTTCATGTAGAACTCAGCCTGGGATGTTGTCAGGTCCCATGAATACTGTGTTCTTGGCTTTGGAGAGTGTGTTTTTTACCTGTGCAGCCGTGATTACAGGTACTTTGCATTCTTTCGGTATAGAGGTGGGCCCTTTAGGGGATGAGAGAGGGGTAAAGTTAGCACTGAATCTATCTGCCAGGATGTTGGCAATATCAGTTGGTTCTGTATATTTAGTGCCATTGTGCTGTAAGTCAGAGCAGATCTGAGTGTTGCCATTGAGATTCTTGACATAGCTATAGAATGCTTTGTGGTTGTCTTTAGAATCAGTGGTGATTTTGTTTCTGTAACTAGCTTTGGAGGATTTTATTAGGGATCACAGGTTCTTACTGAGGCTGGCCAGGGAGCTCCTCCATTCATGGGATTTTACTCTCTTTTGCAAGAGTTTCTTCCTTCTGTTGTACAATTTGTTTATGGCAGGGGACCACCAGATTGGCTTCCTTTTTTTGGAGGATAGCATCTTGGTTCTGTTTGGGATAGCATGATCCATGCACTCATGTAAGTGCTTATAAAGTGCAATTATGTAGGATTCAGTAGTCGTAACTGTATTGTCCATCTGCATGGGTGTCATGAAGTTCAACACTTCTGTCTTAAGAAGCATGAAGTTGGCTTTGGAGAAATCTTTTACCATGGTTTCCTTAATGAGGGGTGGAGGCAGGATGTGGATATCTAGGGTAATTAGCTTATGGTTGGATCGGAACAATGAGGCGTTCACTTCAGATGTGGAACACCAGTCACTCATATTGGTAATGACTAGATCTAGTATATTGTTGCCCCCTGGTAGGGATGTGGATAAGTTGATCCAGGGCATTGGAGTTTATGAATTCCAGAAAGCGTTGAGCGAAGGAGTTGGTACATGAGTAGTTTTCCCAGTTAATGGTGGGGTAGTTGAAATCACCCATTATTAGGGTGTTTGGTTGAACCCTAATATTTTCCAGTACATCAAGAAAAGAGGAGTGGGAATCCTGGGGCATGGTGCGTGATCTGTAGCAAGCTACAATTTGGATTGCAGTTTTGCCCAGAGATAGTTGCACTTGGATAACCTCGGCTGCATTATGCTGAGCAACTATCCTGGAGGTGTGGGTATCCTTAATGAATATAGACACACCTCCGCCTTTGGTGTTCCGGTCCAGGTTACATGGCCGAAAAGTGTGGTATGAGTTATAGCCTGGTAGTGCAGGGGTGCTGTCTGGAGCCTTGAACCAGGTCTCAGTCACTGCACAGATATCGATGTTCTCCATTTTAAGGAGTGCCTCGAGTGAGTGCATTTTGAGATTTAGACTTCTAGCATTGAGTAGCATCACCCTCAGTTTTTGCTTGCCTGTTCCTGTTATGGTGGTGAATTTGTCATTTGAACCTTGCCTAAAAAAGGCACTATAGTGGCGGCCTTAGCCAGTATCTGTAATCCCAAGGGTGACAGGTGTAGGCCATCTCTGGCAAAGCATCTTGGTCTGTCGACCATGTCATCCCAGGCAGACAGATACTGGATCCCTTTAGAATGGCACCAGAAGCTTAGCCAATTGTTGAAGTCAATCATTTTGTCCTTGTACTGTGGCATCATTCTGGGTGATGGCAGAATGCTACTCAGGGCTAGGGTCATACCTGCCTGGGCTACAAGATCGGAGAGCTCTTCCATGTCTCTTTTCATGTAGGCCAGGGAGGTATGTCTCAGGTCGTTCACACCAACATGGACAATGACAGAGTCATATTTGTATTTGTTGTGGAGTGACCTGAGTGCGTGGGTTATGTGGTGGATCCTGGCACCCAACAGGCAACTGACAGTAACCTTCTCCTTGTTTAGCCTGGTGAGTGGGACATCAGTGTGCCTGACTATAGAGTCGCCTATGACTAGTGTGTTGGGTATGTTGTTTTTCCTTATTGGCTGTGGTTGAGTGGCACACTGAATCTGCAGGCTATGTGTCATTTGGGTTGTGTTGGGGGGGTGAGGGTTGCTTGCATTTCTGCTTTGGAGGTCTCTGTTGCTTGAGCAGATTATTACTGAGAGCCTCCGCAAATGTTTTTGTGTTTCTATGTGTGGATTTTGGTGGTGTAGATTTAGTGAGACTATGTGATGAGTGTGGTGTGGTGCAAGTGTTTACCTTTTCCTCTTGACTGTCAAGTTCAGTCTTGACTGGAGAGAGCTTTATCTCCAGTTTGGCTAGATAAGTGCATATCTCAAAGTTGTGGCAAAGTACTCCAAAGGTCACTTTTGTTTGCTGAATATCTGTGACTGGCTCATGTGTTTCACTCCTTCTGAGCTGATGTTTGTGATGGTTCTAAGGCTGCATTTTGTTTGGAAAAGTGTCAGACAATTACAACCATGTATTCTTTGGCTTTTAGCTTCTCTTCCTGTAATGTTTAGTTCCTCAGTGTTTAACCTGCAATGTCTGAATGACGTATGACAAAATTTTTAGCAACCTACATTAAAGTTAACATTTTATCTAAGACTTGGTTGGGGATATATATATATATATATATATATATATATATATATATATATATATATATATATATATATCTAGATATATAGACATAAATAGATGGGAATATAGAACTATAGGCAGATATAAATATAGATATAGAGATATAGAAATATAGAGATAGGTGCATTGCTTTTCACATGCCTCTGTGCAGCTATATTACATCAGAATGTTGTATATCATGTTTTTCAGGTGTGATTTCAAGTGTAAAGTAACACACCCACCACCAAAAATGCCATCTGTTGAGAAAACAAGCAGCATTTACCTGCTGGGTGCGGAAACTGACTCCGATGGTTGTAGCAGTAGTTCAGACAATGGTATGCACCTTGAGGCATCATGTAATGCCAACCAGAGTGAGGATGATGATTATGACACAGAGGATGATATTCCCCTCACACATCTGTGTGAAAAGGCCATTGCCTGTGATACGGATGATGCCCCTGTGCCCACCATTCCTGAAATACCACTACAACATGCCAAAGCAGACCTGACCATGACAGTGAGGATGAGGTGCCACTTGCACACCTAAGGAAGGTGGCCACACACGATGGCCACCCAGTGCATTGAGAGTATGATGCAGACAATGACTTGCCTTTATCTGTGTTCAAGAAAGCATGTGGTATGACTGACGCAACTATGCAGTCCTCCACAGTGCATGGCTGCAAGTGCTGACAAGGATGTGGATGTGCCTTCGACTGTGCATGACGTGGAAAGTAGTCCAGAGTATGGTGACTGGGATGGAGAAAATCCACTAGTTATGAGTCCAAGTAGCTCCTTTTCAGGCAATGATGTGGTTGTGCCTCAGCAGGGACCGTGTTAGTAGTTCACTACCAACTGCATGTAGTACAGTTGCTACTGGCATTGAGAGAGCACCATCTCTCAACCTTTCAGCCCTTTCCATTCCCAACAGTTCCACGTGACTCAGTCGGGTACGCCGAGCATGCCCACCATGTAAGGTCATGTGGGGAAAAACACCTCTAAACTTTACACATTGAGGAATTTGTGGGGCCAGTAGGACCAGTAAATCACTTGGGCTCAGATAGCACAGAGATGGACTTCCTGAATTTGATGTTCCCACCCGTATTGCTAATGAAACCAATCACTATGCTGCACAGAGGCAGGCTGCAGCAGGCAAAGTTGATACGTGGTGGAGTCCTGTTTGCCCAGGAGACATATGCACATTTCTAGGTGTCAGAATATACATGTCTATTGTACATGTTCCTGAATTCAGGCAGTACTGGGAAATGCATCATGTATATGGTCGCATCCCAATAGCGGAGTACATGACCAGAGATAGGTTAAAAAAAATTCAGCAGTACTTCCGCTGCAATGATAATAGCCTGAGGCTACCACAGGGCTCTGGGGGTCATGACAAGCTACATCACGTATGGCCAATGCAGTACTTCATGCATGCAGGACACGTTACAATGTGCATCATGAGATGGCTGTAGACGAAGCCATGTTTGGCTTCCGTGGACACTTGACATTTAGACAGTTTATGCCTCGTAAGCCTGAGAGGTATGGCATTAAGGTGTGGGTGTTGGCAGACTCTACCAATGGGTATGTACATGAATTCCAGGTATACACTGGAAAAACAGAGCAGAATACAGAGGTCGGACTGGCACACAGAGTTGTGGTTGACTTAACTAGGGGACTGATTGGCAAGCATCACATTTACTTTGATAACTTCTTTACCTCTGTTCCGCTGGCACAGCAATTGCTGAAAGATGGTCTATACTGTTGTGGAACCATGCACACCAATAAGTCAGGATGGCCTCTAACATTCAACAGACAGGCCATCGGAAAAGCAGCTTGAGGCTACTACAAGCAATTGCAGAGTGGACCACTGCTAGCTACTGAATGGAAGGATAGCAAGCCAGTATTATTCCTGCCAACTAACTGCAACCCAACCTTGCTAGTCTCCAGCACACACAGGAAAAAGTGTGATGGAAGCAAGACATTGGTGCCATGTCCACCAGTTGTAAACACATACAACAGTTACATGAATGGGGTGGACTGAGCAGATCAGCTCAGGACACAGTATCCCACTGCCAGAAAGGCCCACAAATGGTGGCTGTACTTGTTCTGGTTCTTATGGGATGTGGCCATTGTCAATGCTTTCATTATATTCCGTGAAAGTATCAGCCACCAGCAACTGTCACTCTCTGGGTGTGCTATTTCAGCAACACAGTTACAGTTCCGAAGGAACCTAGGCTTGCATCTACTTGCCAGTTACATGAAGAGGAAAAGATGTACTGAGATTACTGTCCCAGTGGCTGTGAGCCAATTTGAGCATGGCTGTCACTTTCTGGTGAAATGGCATAAATCAAGATGCAAAAACTGTGCCAGCAAGGGTAAACGTGCTGAGCCATCATGGGGGTGCCTGACTTGCAAGGTCAACCTGTGTGTCAAATGCTTTGGTGAGTATCCCTTTCCAGTTATTCCCAGAACAGCAGAAGACAGTCTTACCTTACCTGAAATACTGCATGGGTGGACACTGACAAGGGGGCACAGAAAGGGCACATGTAAAGAGAAAAAGCAGGGTAAGGACCGCCTTTGGCAAAAACAATGTGCCCACAAATTACCACATAGGTGGTAACCCATTAAGTACAGAGAAAGTAATTAGGGATCTGGGGACCCAAGTTGATAGCAATCTCTCCTTTGGCAACCACATTGCCAAAGTGGTTAGAAAGACCTTCTACATAGCCCACCTCATCATGAAAGGATTCACATCTAGATCAAGAGAGGTAATCGTGCCCCTTTATTCATCCCTCATCAGGCCTATCATAGAATACAATGCCCCCTTTGGGATGTACCTTACCCGACACCTGCAGCAATTAGAAAGACCCCAAAAGTACCTCACCAGGAGGATCAAGGGACTCAAACAGATGCCATATGCTGCTCGGTTAAAAAAACTCCAGCTCTACTCAGTTGCATACCGCCTACTTCGAGACGATCTATGCCTGACTATGTCCAACCCTGAATTAATGGACATGCTCCACCTC
Source organism: Protopterus annectens (assembly GCF_019279795.1). NCBI lineage: Eukaryota > Metazoa > Chordata > Ceratodontiformes > Protopteridae > Protopterus > Protopterus annectens. Next base: position 1,545,294,369 of record NC_056731.1, on the reverse strand, counting down.
AGTAAATCTAAATCCCTTAGAGCCACGCGCTCAAGGGACTTGAACCTCAGCACAGAAATAAATAGAACATGCTGGAGGGACAGATTCATAACCCAGAGGCTCCCTTCGCTCTGGAATAAAATTCCAATTCAGGTTAGGCAGAGCACCTCACTGGCTCTCTTCAAGAAGAATCTTGATGAGTGGATGGGGGATCGTAGGTTTGTCCCGGGGATTACTTCTGTGTCACTATTACCGAGGCACAGTAAACTAAACTTTAAAAAGGGCACAGTATACTCAAATCAAGGGGTGGCGTAAGCCAAACACAATCGGGCTAGGCTTATAAATGCCCTAGGGCAGATAGCCTGGTATGAACCTATGAACCTATGAACCATGGCCATAAATTTCTCGTGGGTAACTAATGTCAGGAATGGCACATGTTGCGATGCACAAGACAAATCAAGATGTGTATGCTCTTGTGTTGGTGGATGCATTGCGGGGGGCATACCCAGCCAGCATGGCTCTTGTGATCCACCTGGATCACAGTTGGGAACTTGGAGACTCTTCAGCTCAGTCCCATAGTGCTGCTGTCCTAGGTAAGCATGGCCTTGGGGGTGCCACTGTGGTGCAGTGTTTCCCTCCAGGAAAGGACACATGCACAAAGACACAGCCAGGGTCAGTCTTGGACTTTTGATGTTGCCTTGATGTAGCTCTCCACTCAAACTCCCTCCCTTCAGGTGTAGTCAATGTATGTAGGTGAGGGTAGTAAATGTATGAAGGTCAGGGCAGCAGTTAGTGAGTTACTTCAGTCCCTCATCCCTTAGGTGCATTGCTGAATGGGCACATGTAAAGAGAAAAGGTAGAGGTAAGGCAGACTGCTGGCACTGAAGGAGGTTGTGAGACCATAGTGGTATCAGCAATCTGAGTGGGCAGCCAGCACAGCTGTGGGACACTTCAGATAACCAACATCTGGATCCCCATACCAAAGCAAGTTATTTTACTATATGAATTGTTCAGGCTGTTTAAGCACCATTCTGGTTTTTATATACATTAAAAGCATTCTCATCTTGGTCAGTAGATAGCACTGTTTGTCAGGGAATAAATTTCCTTCATTTTTCATAAGCATTTTTAAGCTTAGGATATATGGCAATATTTTATACATATTTTAGTCTATTTATATATACATATTAAATTGTTCACAAGCATTATTTATTTTAAAATATATGCTTACTAGTTAATATACTATTCAAGTAAAGTATATGTATAAGCAAGTTGGTATATCAGGCTGCTTACTTACAATTTTTTTAAATGTGTGGTTGATTGTTTAATTACTTAATTACTTAATTATTTCATTATGGTGATTTATGTGTTTATTTAAGGTGATCAGAAAGCACAGTATGTATTCAGTTGCATCCGAGGAAGTGACCTAAACGAAAACGCAGTGGAGAGTTCTGGCGTTTATGTACTTTTGATTTTGCTGTGGATTTTGCTGTGTTCCTGGTTGTAGTGTTGGCGTGTCTTTGTGGACCATTAAAGCAGTAAAAAAAGAAGAACTTGTTGCCTTATTTCCTCCGCAAGTAACTTGCTTTGGTGTAGTACTGTTTTTTGTACTTGTCTCCGTTTTCTCGCTTTGCTGATTTGGATCCCCATGCCTGTCCTTGGCATATTAGCGAAGTGGCATTCCTTACCCTGCTTTTTGTCTTTACATGTGCCCTTTCTGTGCCCCCTTGTCAGTGTCCACCCATGCAGTATTTCAGGTAAGGTAAGACTGTCTTCTGCTGTTCTGGGAATAACTGGAAAGGGAGCAGCCAAAACCCGAAACTGTCCCATTGCAGAATCTTGTGTTGGTGGGTGCATCGCGGGGGGCATACCCAGCCAGCATGGATCTTGTGATCCACTGGGATCACAGTTGGGAACTTGGAGACTCTTCAACTCAGTCCCATAGTGCTGCTGTCCTAGGTAAGCATGGCCTTGGGTGTGCCACTGTGATGCAGTGTTTCCCTCCAGGAAAGGACACATGTAAAAAGACACAGCCTGGGTCAGTCTTGGTCTTTTGACATGTTGCCTTATTATGCCGACCATACACAGTATTCCACCCCCTCTTCACTTTTCTTTAAGCACTCCTGTTTCTGCCAACCTCCCTTAGCCCCACATCCACAGATCCTCTCTTTGTATTCCTCCCTTTGGGGAACTCTCTAAAACCCAGACATATTTCCTCCATTATCACTAATACCAGGCGACCTGTCTCCTTTCCCAAACCCTGCACTAGCATGGCCATTGTCTTCCTACCCACCAGCCTTGCTCCCTCAGGACTGTATCAGTCTGAATACAAAATTCAGAGCAGGGGTCTATTCATTTAGCTTAATACAGAGCAAGTATGCACTGGCGACTTGTCCCCATTCACTCACTCCTTTTCCATGTGCTATCACGACCGTATTCTCTTTACCCACCAGCCTCGCTCACTAGGGACTGTATTTGTTTAAATAGCAAATTTCAGAGCAGGGATCCACTGAATTAGTTCAATACATTGCAGGTATGTAGCAAATAGTAAATTTCAAAGTATTCGACCATTAATCTTGTAATGTGTTTTTCATTGTTTTTTACATTTTTACACGTGTTTTTTTAGACAAGCCATGCGACACCAGCAAAGTGAGCTTCCTGTTCTTTTATTCTCTCTGAGACACACTATATTTTGTTCATACCTACATTTTCAGCTACTGATCTCGGAATTATTTCCCTGTTTTGCTAGTGTTCATCTTCCGACCCTACACAGTAGTCCACCCTCTCTTCTCTTAGTTTAAGGCATTTTGCCGACCTCACCCAGGCCCACATCCACGGATCTACTCCTGGATTTCCTCCCTTGGCTGAACACCTTAAACCCAAATGACATTACTCCATTAGCACCAAAAATCAGGAGGCTTGTCTTCGTTTACCCCCCCCCCCCCGCATTTCCTGCACTTACACGGCTGTTGTCTCCTTACCCGCCAGCCCTGCTGCCTCGGGACTGTAACTGTTTTAAAGTAAAATTTGGAGCAGGGATCTATTCACTTAACATAATACATTGCAGGTAAGCACTGGTGGCTAGACTCCATTCACCCCGTGCTTTTCCCTGCACTATCACAGCTGTTTTCTCCCTACACACCAGCCTCGCTCACTTGGTACTGCCTTTGTTTTATAGCTAAATTCAGATTCAGGGAAAATATGCAGCAAACAGTATTTGTTATTGTGTTAAACCACTATTCCTTCTACTATGAATGAGTTGCTCGTATTTTCCACTGTTTTTTTTTTTCTTCAATCTAGCCACATGGCTCCAGCAAAGTATGCTAAGTTAAGCTCATAGTCACTTTTACAGCAACTGGTCTATTAATTAGCCTTAATCGGCACCAAGCTGCCCTTACTTTGTTAACTTTTTTCTTTTTCCCTTTGTTGCCTGTTCCTCTAGTAAATATTTTACATTCAGTTTGAGACGCCCACCCTGTAATTTCACAATACACCAGGTCAGGACACACTGTAAAGCTAGATACTAGTCCAGCCGAAGACATCATTTTTCCTTCTAGATCTTTGTGTTATAATTTAAAAAAGATAGGTAATGAGCACCACTTTTACTTTTACACTAACAAGACATTCGTAGTACTAGTGTAGTTTAAACTACAGAGAAATCCACACTTACATTTAATATTGCCATTATTTTAGTTATAACTTCATTTAAATAAAGATTATGTATGATATGTTTAGGATATTTCGGATGCCTCCCTGAAGAAGGAACCAAAAGCACTGGTTAATAACTCAGGAACCCAAGTTACTCTACACTTAAAATCTGCATCACATAAATAAGTAACGTTTATTAAGTATTCAAAGGTACAACATCCTTACAGAAAGAATAAATAAGGTTTATTAAGTATTCAAAGGTATAAAATCCATACAGAAAGAGACAATGAATTCTAATGAACTGCTTTCTTGCAAAACTCTGTAATAAACAAGTGTTTAGTAATAGTTTCTAAATGTTTAACTTTAACTTTGTTTGTTTTATAACATAATAGACTGTTTTTCACTTACATAATGTTTATATCAAAAAACAAAAAAATAAAGAGTTTTTTTTGTTTAAGATGCAACAATGCTTTCCTGGGCAACACAATAACTGTCTTGGGATTGGGCCATTAATGGCAATGCCCCCAACCACTCCCACAGAGGATTTATTGGCTAAAACACTCTGCCCGGCCCACCAATTATTGTACAAATGTAGCTCCTCAAATGCTGATAAATCACTGAACAGTGCTAGGAGAGGATCCACCTTCTTCTTTGACCAGGTAATAAAGAGACTGAGGGAACCCTCATCTATTGTCCAGTGTGATCATTACTTTAACTTAGATCTACACTAAGATTTTTTTCTCTGAATGTCTGTGTCAATTTCCATCTACAAGAACTGAGCACTAAAAACTGAGCTATCCACCAGCCTTCTATCTTCACCCCAGTCACTGACCATCCACACCTCAAAGGGTATTCCACCAAGAGCACACCAGTGAGAGGGAGTGGATCTTCAAAGAGGACTGATAGACGGTCAGGTTGAGCCCCACTCAACCTTTGAGACTGAATGCATCCAACCTCAAGCAAGGTTAGGGGTGTACATTCATCATCTCAGGTACACAAGATTGGTCCACAATCTTCTCCTCCTCATTTTAAGAGGAGCTCAGAGGACTCCAAGCATTTGGTGCTTTATGCAGAATAGGCTGGAAATGGGTACGGACCACTAAAAACAGAAAATGGTCATACTGAAAGAAGAAGTTATGCCAGAGCAGGATTGCACTGCTGATTTGTAGAATCTATAGTGCAGTGTGTACCTGTAGAGATTCAGCTTCCTAGCATTTCCCATCTTGGAGAAAATCAAGTTTCCAGTTTTTTTTTTCTCTATTTAGAATAACTAGAAAATGCAGAAGGGTAAGCTCAAAACAGTAAATGCTCATACTGAAAAAAGAAGATAAGCCAGAGCCAGGATGGCAGTGTCATTTTGTAGGGTGCATAGCACCCTGTGTACCTGTAGAGTTTCAGTTTCAGCCTCCTAGCTTTACACCTTTTGGGGAAATTATAGTGCTGAAGGGGTATTTATTCAGTGTAGAATAGACTGGAAATGCATTGGGAAAGCTAAAAACAATAAACGGTAATACTGAAAGAAAAAGTTAAATGAGAGCCCGGATTTCAGTGCCCTTTTGTAGGGTGAATAGTACACTGTGTACCTATAGAGTTTCAGCTTCCTATGTTTTCCCCTCATGGAGAAAATCTAATTTTCATGGGGTATTTTTCTGTACATAGAATAGACTGGAGAGGCTCAGGGAAAGCTAAAAGCACTAAATGGTCATACTGAAAGAAGAGGTTATGCCACAGCCAGGATTGCAGTTCCCTGTTGTAGTTTGCATAACACCTTGTGTACCTGTAGGCTTTTAGCCTCCTAGCTTTACCCCTCTTGGGGAAAGTCAAGTTTTCAAGGTATATTTTTCTCTAAGTAGAATAGGCTGGAAATGCCTAGGGAAAGCTAAAAACAGTAAATGGTCACACTAAAGAAGAAGTTAGGCCAGAGCCAGGATTGCAGTGCCCTTTTGTAGGGTGAAGAGTACACTGTGAAGCTTATTTATTTATTTTATTTATTTACATTTGTTGACCGGGAGTGTCCGACTGGAAGTAGATCTATTTTCAGCAGAGGCCCGGGGAGAAAAGCTCCACAGTTAAAATAAACAGACAGTAGTTACATTGAATTACATAGCAATTAACAATTTAACATAGCAATTACTTACAACATATTTACAGATGAAGAACATAGTACATCAGTAGACAACTAGAATCTTTATCTGTGAAGTACATAACAGACATTAACAAATGTTACAATAAGACATTCCTGATGTATAAGTACTAGGCTTATGAGCATCTGAGTTTGCTATAATCAAGGTAGTTAGTGGAGTGGAAAGAAAGGTAGTGGTTGGATGTGGAGGGTGATATTAGGGTGGGAGTTGCAAGGGCATAGCCAGCATGTTTTTAGGTGCGCTTTTAGTAAAGTTTTGAAGTGGGTGCATGATGGTATGGAGGTAATTGTGGGTGGGAGGGAGTTCCATAATTTGGCTATGGTGCAAGAGAATAGTGCTTCACCAGCAGAGTTACTGGCTTTAGTGATCTGCAAGTGATTTTTGTTGCTGGATCTTAGTGGTCTGGTGGTGCGATAGGGTTGGAGTAGATTCTGGAAGGATGGGACATTTAGTGGATGGTTTACTAGTTTGTGGGTGAGTGAGAGTTGATACCACTGAAGGAGGTGAGGGAGTTCAAGCCAGCCCAGTTCAGCAAGTGAGAGACAGTGGTGACTACGGTAGGATGCCCCTGTGGCGAATTTGATGATTTTGTTGTAGCAGGTCTCTAGCTTGTTTAGATAGCATTGTCTTAGGTTGGTATATATTGGAGAGGCATAAAGTAGGGTGGAGATAAAGTGGGAATTTGCTATTCCCAAGCAATTCTGTAGCTGTAGAGTGTCAGCCTCCTAGCTTTACTCCTCTTGGGGAAAATCAAGTTTTCAGTGGATGTTCTTCTCTATGTAGAATAGAGTGGGAATCCAGAGGGAAAACTAAAAACAGTAAATGGTCATACTGACAGAAGAGGGTATGCCAGAGCCAGGATTGCAGTGCCCTGTTGTAGTGTGCATAGCACCCTGTGTACCTGTACAGTTTCAGCTTTTTATATTTTCCCCTCTGGAGGAAAAGTAAGTTTTCAAGGTGTATTTTTCTCTATGCAGAATAGGCTGCAAATGCCTAGGGAAAGCTAAAAACAGGAAATGGTCATACTGAAAGAAATGGTTATGCCAGAGCCAGGATTGCAGTGCCGATTTGTTGGGTGCTTAGTGCACTGTGTATCTGTAGAGTTTCAGCCTCCTAGATTTGCCACTCTTGGAGAAAATCAAGTTTTCAAGGGTTTTTTTGGTTTATCTTTATAATAGCGAAACACAGTGGTGCGATTGCTCATATGAGTGAATCGTAACCACAAAACTTACAACAGCGACAGTTGTAAATATTCAAAAATCAGCAAATCGAAAAGCCGATTCACTAATTTTTGAACATTATTGTCGGAAAAAAAATAGATAAAGTATAATGCAGGGGGGCAAGCCCCCCTGCATCTCCCATGTGGGGGGCTGCACCACCCACACTCCCCTACTTTATTATTCTAACTCCAAGATCGCACTACGGTGGGGAAAGGAACCATTTTACAATCCCCACTATAGTGCAATCTGCCCCAGAATATTGAGTGTGCAATGAGCGAATTTCACTGTGCATTTGCTCATTGCACATTCAAACCTTTTTCAGTTCGGCGTTTACAAACTTTGCAAACTGCCTTTTGGAAAATTGTTCACCCTTGTGCAATACGCACATGCAAAGGTAAACAATTTTTTCTCTATGTAATATAGGCAGGAAATGCAGAAGGGAAAGAACAATAAATGCTCATACTGAAAGAAGAAGTTATGGCAGGTTGAGGATTGCAGTGCCCTTTTGTAGGGTGCATATCGCCTTGTGTTCCTGTAGAGTTTCAGTTTCAGCCTCATGCTTCACCCCTTTTGGAGAAACTTTAGTGTTCAAGGGATATTTTTGTCTATGTAGAATAAGCTGGAATGCATTGGGAAAGCTAAAAACAATAAATGGTCTTACTGAAAGAAAAAGGAAAAAGAGCCAGGATTGCAGTGCCCTTTTGTAGGGTGAAGAGTAGACTGTGTAACTGCAGAGTGTCAGGCTCCTAGCTTTACCCCTCTTGGGGAAAATCAAGTTTTCAAGGGATTTTCTTCTCTATGTAGAATAGGCTGGAAATCCAGAGGGAAAGCTAAAAACAGTAAATGGTCATACTGAAAGAAGAGGTTATGCCAGAGCCAGGATTGCAGTACACTGTTGTAGTGTGCATAACACCCTGTGCATCTGTAGAGTTTCCATTTATGCCTCCTAGCTTTACTCCTTTTGGAGAAAATCTAGTGTTCAAGGGGTATTTTTGTGTATATAGAATAGGCAGAAAATGCTTAGGGAAAGCTAAAGACAATAAATGATCATACTGAACGGAAAAGTTAAATGAGAGCCAGGATTTCTGTGCCCTTTTGTAGGGTGAATAGTACACTGTGTACCTGTAGAGTTTCAGCTTCCTAGCTTTTCCCATCGTGGAGAAAATCATATTTTCAAGGGGTATTTTTCCGTACATAGAATTTATTTATTTTATTTATTTATTGACATTTGTTAACCTGGTTGGTTCAGCTGGGATTTTGGCCCGTTTTCAGTGGAGATCTGAGGAGAAAAGCTCCAAAACAGATGTTATACAGACATAAAAAGGCAACAATTTCAACTGACATATGATGAGATATGAAAAAAAGAAGAAAAAATATTCAGGAACACTACAGATACACGTGAAAACATGCAAACTATTTACATTATGCAAACTATATGTTTACAGATTAGAGATTTTGTACATATTTACATGCAGATTAATTGATCAGATGAGAGTGTTCAGTTCAGTTTGTAACCCTTAGTTGAGGGATCACATTATTGAGGGGATGGAGGTTAGTGAGGAGGGGTAGCCCTTGGAGGGAGAGATGAGGTTAGGTTGGGGCTGTGCAAGGGCAGATTCTGGTATTGAGATGTATTTTAGTTTCTCCTTAAAGTGGGCTGGGTGAATGGTGGAGCTTATTTCTCAAGGAAGTTTGTTCCAGTTTTGGGCTATTGAGTATTTATATAAGAGTTTGCCTAGTGCTTTTTTTGTTGGTAGGTGTTAAGAAGTTGCTGATTAGAGTTACGGAGAGTATGAAAAAGTCTGTAGATGGAAATGAGGGAAGAAAGAGCTGGGCAAGATGAAGGTTTGTAGAGAATGAAATGTAGCATTTGTAGTTGTGAAAGTAAAGTGTGGGGGAATTCTAAATGAAATGTAGCATTTGTAGTTGTGAAAGTAACAAAGTGTGGGGGAATTCTAAATGAAATGTAGCATTTGTAGTTGTGAAAGTAACAAAGCGTGGGGGAATTCTACATGAAATGTAGCATTTGTAGTTGTGAAAGTAACAAAGTGCGGGGAATTCTAAATGAAATGTAGCATTTGAGTTGTGAAAGTAACAAAGTGTGGGAATTCTAAATTAAATGTAGCATTTGTAGTTGTGAAAGTAACAAAGTGTGGGGGAATTCTAAATGAAATGTAGCATTTGAGTTGTGAAAGTAACAAAGTGTGGGGGAATTCTAAATGAAATGTAGCATTTGTAGTTGTGAAAGTAACAAAGTGTGGGGGAATTCCAAATGAAATGTAGTATTTGTAGTTGTGAAAGAAACAAATTGTGGGGGAATTCTAAATGAAATGTAGTATTTGTAGTTGTGAAAATAACAAAGTGTGGGAGAATTCTAAATGAAATGTAGCATTTGAGTTGTGAAAGTAACAAAGTGTGGGGGAATTCTAAATGAAATGTAGCATTTGTAGTTGTGAAAGTAACAAAGTGTGGGGGAATTCTAAATGAAATGTAGCATTTGTAGTTGTGAAAGCAACAAATTGTGGGGGAATTCTAAATGAAATGTAGTATTTGTAGTTGTGAAAGTAACAAAGTGTGGGGAATTCTAAATGAAATGTAGCATTTGTAGTTATGAAAGTAACAAAGTGTGGGAGAATTCTAAATGAAATGTAGCATTTGTAGCTGTGAAAGTAACAAAGTGTGGCAGAATTCTAAATGAAATGTAGCATTTATAGTTGTGAAAGTAACAAAGTGTGGGGGAATTCTAGCCATTGTAGGGATGTGAGAGGTAGACAGTGTTGGGATTTGTAAGGAGAGTCTGTTATGAATCTAGTTATCTTATGATAAGTTTGTTGGAGTTTATTTAAAGTTGTGGCTTGGATACTGGTCAATATAGGGGCAGCATACAGAAGGGAGGGTAGGAGGAAGGCTTGAGCAAGGGAGAGCCTAGCATTTGGAGATAGAAATTTCTTGTTACGATAAAGCAAGCCAAGTTTCTGGTTAGTCTTTCTTATACATTGGAGGAGGTGTATATTCAATTTTGATTTCATCACCTATGATGACTCCTAAAAGTTTAGTAAGAGCATCAGGTTTAATAATTGCGTTATTTGAGGAGGTGATATAGAAGGAAGGTTTGTGGTGAGTATGTGAATGGGGGAGAAATAGTAGGAGTTTGTTTTTTTGGGGGTTAAGGATGAGTAGGTTTTCAGAGAGCCACTGTTCAGTAGATGAGAAGGTATGTTGAGAGAGATTATGGAGCTCAGAGATGTTGCCAGAGATGGAGATGAAGGTAGAATCATCTGCGTATTGGATGAGGGAGGATTATTTGCATGTTGTGTGTAGGTCATTAGTGAAGATACTAAAGAGGAGGGGACCTAGGATGGAGCCTTGGGGTACTCCTGTTGTGACAGATAGGAATGGATAAGTGGAAGAGAGCCATTTGACAGACTGCTGCCCAGAGGATAAGTAACTGGAGAACCAGGTAAGGGAAGAAGCAGATAGATTGAGACTAGCAAGTTTAGATAGCAGCAGAGGATGGGAGACAGTATCAAAAGCTTTGGAAAGGTATAGGAAGAGGCATGAGATAAGTTTATTGTTATCTAGAGCTTCTGCAATGGTATGGGTAAAGGATAGGAGGGCAGCACTTGTGCTATGGTGGGGACAAAAAATGTGTTGGGTAGGAGTGAGAAGATTTTGCTGGAGTAGGTATTTTAGCAGTTGTGAGTGGATGCATTTTTCAAGTATTTTGGAGAGGGGAATAGGATGGCTATGAGACGGTAATTAGATGGGTTAGTGGAGTTACCCCCTTTGTGTAGGGGAATAGTGAAAAAGGATTTCCAGAGGGTAGATACTGTAGATTCCTGAATGGACCTGTTGATTAAGATGGACTCTGAGTAAGCTATAGAGTCAGCAGCTAGTTTGAGGAAAGTGAGGGGTAGATTATCTGTAGATGGTGAGCTGGGTTTGAGCTTAAGTAGAAGAGATTGGATATAGGAAGTAGGAACAGGCTGTAGGGAGAAGGGATTATTGTTGGGTGGGTAGGAGGGGGTGTGTTGAGGAGTAGCATTACCAGTTGTGGGTAAGAGTCACTGAATAGTATCAATAAAGTATTTATTGAGCGAGGTAGCTGTATTTAGAGGGAAAGTATCTGGGTAGGGGGAGGGGTTTGAGAGGCATCCAGGAGAAAGAATACTTTTAATGGTTGACCAGAATTTCTGAGGGCTGGTGATTAGACTGGAGATGCTCATGGAAAGCTAAGAACACTAAATGGTCATACTGACAGAAGAAGTTAGGCCAGAGTAAGGATTGCAGTGCCTTTTTTTGGGCGCATAGTACACTGTGTACCTGTAGAGATTATGGCTCCTAGCATCCCGTGGAGAAAATAATGTTTTCAAGCAGTATTTTTCTCTGTGTAGAATAGGCTAGCAATCCACAGAGAGTAGAATAGGCTAGCAATCCACAAGGAAAGCTAAAAACAGTTAACAGTCAAACTGAAAGAAGAAATTATGCCAAAGCCAGGACTACTGTGTCCATTTCTGGGGTGCATAGTACACTGTGTACCTGTAGAGTTTCAACATCCTAGCATTAACCCTGTTCAAAAACATCAAATTTTCAAGTTTTTTTTGTCTCTGTCTAGAATAGGCTGGAAAAGCATAGTGAAAACTAAAGGCAGTAAACTGTCATACTGGAAGAAGAAGTTAGGCCAGAGCCAGGCTTGCAGTGCTCTTTTGTAACGTGCATAGCACCATGTGTACCTGTAGAGCATCAGCCTGCTAGATTTACACCACTTAGAGAAAATCAAATTTTCAAGGGATATTTTTCTCTATGTAGAATAGGCTGGAAATGCATACGGACAGCTAAACACAGTAAATGGTCATACTGAAAGAAGACATCATGCCATAGCTATAATTGCAGTACCCTTTTGTAGGGTGGATAGCACTTTGTGTACCTGTAGAGTTTCAGCCTCCTAGCTTTACCTGTCTTGGAGAAAATCAAATTTTCAAGGGGTATATTTCTATACATAGAATAGACTGGAGATGGTCAGGGGAAAGCTAAAAACACTAAATGGTCATACAGAGAGAAGAAGTTATGCCAGACCAATGATTGCAGTACCCTTTTGTAGGGTGTATAGTAAACTGTGTACCTGTAGAGATTATGCCTTCTATCCCCTTTTGGAGAAAATCAAGTTTTGAAGGGATATTTATCTCTATGTAGAATAGGCTGGAAATGCATAGGAACAGCTAAAAACAAGAAGTAGCCATTCAAAAAGAAGTAATTATGCCAGCGCAAGGATTGCAGTGACCTTTTGTAGGGTGCATAGTACACTGTTCACCTGTAGTTTTTCAGCCTCCTAGCTTTACCCCTCTTGGAGGAATATCAAGTTTTCTAGGTGTTGTTTCTCTATCTGAAACAGGCTAAAATGTGCTGGAAAACTAAAAACAGTAAACAGTTGTACTGAAAAATGTTTTGGCTGAGCCAGGTGTTAGTATGTTTAACAGTGAATAAAAGATTGAAATTAATTTTGCTACAAATTTGCAAAATAAATAAGGTATAAAATAAAGCTTGCTTAAATGTAGAAATAGAGTTTAGCAATATATGATTAGCATCCATATTAAATGACTGAGGTTGAAAAATAAAGAATCTGCATAATGGATAGGTTTCCTTACAGACTCAGAAAAAATGTAAAACTACAATTCTGTATGCATTTCACATTGTCAGTAAGAAAGCTAACCTGCTTCCTTAAAAAAATGGACAACAGAAAAACAATCTGTATGTGTTTCTGTCATATGACACTGTTAAACAAGGACGTTTGAATGGACCTGCCTTTATCAAGTCAGCTGTTGTACATGTTTCCCACAAAGGTGTTTCCTTAAGCGACAATATCAGTATTGTTTCTCCATAGGATGAAAATGTATTTGTCTGCAAACACCAGCAAACAAATGTTTTCATATAAAGACCAAAATAAAAAAAACAAGGAGAAAAACAGGATGTAAAAACACTATAAAGAGGGTATAGCATATAACATTGTTAGAGGTATTTGTGTAGGAACACATTTGTTCTGAAGTATTTGTGTATGTTACACCTCTCACATAATTTATGCTGAATGAGAAGGAAAAAGTGGTACAGTGTAACTAAAGCTGCAACAGTAGTGTATGTGGTTTGTTATAAAAAGTTATTTATTAGTTACTGCTCTTAAAGTAACAGAGTGTTGTGCTGCAAAATATATTCTTTCATTAGTGTACATTTTGCAAGCTTCTGTGTGCAACAGACTGTGAATGCAATTATAACTAGACTTTGGTTTCAGTAAAATCCAGCCAGCAAGAGCTTAGTGTCTTAAGAAGACTTCGGTTCCAGCACAGTAAGCAGCACCTTGATAGTCAATTTTTCCATGGCGAGCCTAGTCTGCGTTCGAAAACAGAGGGAATGGTGATGCCTTCATTGGGTCACTTCAGTCAAATTGCAGTAACTAACATTTGTACATATGTGTAAATCCTAAACAGAAATACTCCAGTTTATGCAGCTTGTAGCAGTACAGTTTCTCAGATGTCTGAATCCAGATTGAGCCTGCAGTGCAGGAAAGTCACAGTGCCATCATTTCTCCAAGAAAGGTGAAGACTAACTTTTCACAGCAGCTCACTGCCTGCTGTGTTTCACCAGCTTCTCGAGTGACTGTGAATAATTTCCAGCCATCTGCAACAACAGCCTGATCAGCTATTTTCTTGCTAAGTGGTAAGACCTTTTTCTGTGTCACATTTTTAGTATGGATGCTATTAGACAGAATTTAGGCAGGTGTAAGCCAAGCTTTACTCTTAATGTAGCAGAACAACCAGATAAAATATGGAGTAAACTGCAATGTTGGTATAAAGGGCACATTAGTAAATGTAAAACCTTATTAGGACAAGTTGATAGTAAGACATTATGCAAATGGATTACAATAGTTGACTGCTATCTCAAAGAAAACCATGTGTGGTATGACAAATTTTTATTGTGTAAATCATATGAAGCGGCTTTCTGTGTAAAATGACATAAGAATACAGTGCATACAATTATTCAAAGGCTAGCCTGTACAGACAAACATTTTAGTTGTAAATAACCAGAAAAAGTTAATATGCTTACATTACATTCAGATGTTGAACAGTCACCACATGTGAAAGGTTTATTTCAGAGTTGAAACAACAGTCAAATCAGTTACTGAAAGAACCTCTAGTACATTTTGTTACAAAAGAATGTAATACACTTGTAAAAGACAGACACAATGAGTTCAGAAGTTTAGACAAGTTATATAAAGTTTTTTTTCAAAAGTACATAGGAATTTTAGATTCAGCAGAACAGGTTACTGAGAAATATCAGGAAGACTGTGCAACATTACAGGAAACACATGAACAGCAGTTACAGGTTAAAGAAAATAAATTAGCTGAACTGACAGAGACTGACTTCCTGCATAAAGCAGCTGAGCTTAAGAAAACATTGCCAAAGAGCAGGAAACTACAGATGATCTGTACAAAAGAAATATATTTTATAATGTGTTTGTGTTTTGAAAATGGTTAAGCATACATAGTAGGATCTGATGGATGGACAAATCATTCTCAAATGTTTTACTTTCATTCAATTAAGGCAAGACATTTATCAGTACTACAGTAAAGTAGAGTGTATGACTGCCATTTTTGTAGCATAGTCAAAAGGTACACAAAACAGTTCAAGTGCATAAAAATCAAATGAAAATAATTAATAACAGTAAAGATCTGAAGTCACAAGACTGACGTGCATGTATTTTCTTTTCATCTAAATTACATCTGTTAAAATACACAAGAATGAAAGGCAGACAACAGCAAATGTAAACAATGTAAATATAAATGTGTTAGTTAAGCCAATATCTATTTTTTTTACATTTTTTTATAATTATATAGTAACACCACACCAAATAGTTAAAGTTCTAAATTTTAAAAAGAAGTAAAATCACAGATGGTATTAGTCAAGCAGTCTTTGTGAAATGAATGGCAGTTAAATAAATAAAAAAAATACTGAAATCCAAGTTAAAAAATGTAAGCTAATTATAAAGTAATGTCTAGTTATGTAGTATAAATGCATAGTTATGCAAATCACAAAAAGAATACCAAGTGTTTTATAACTGCATGCTAATATCAGGCTGCAAGTGTATTAACAGATGATTAAAATAAAAATGCTAAAGGAGTTAACTATAGTCTGCAGAGTCTGAAATGTGATCTCAGATCTTCCCAGACTGGATGAATAGTTGCAGGAAATGTTGGGTGGATAAGGTAAAAAAACAAGACTGATTGCCAGATAAGTTACTTGAGTTTTTCTAAAACTTATTGTTATTAAAACATAATTACGTGTTCACATGCGACACTATTTGGTAATTATAATAAAACATCACAATTGTGCATATATGTCATTAATAATCAGTTTGCAGGTAAATGTTAAAAGTAAAAAAAAAATAAAAAAACAAACAAACCTCAGTTACATCAAGTATAGCCAGCAAATGGGACATAATATACATACAGTTCAAATAAATTATGCAGGTGGGTATAAATACCTACTAATAGTAGTAAACAGCAAAATATTTATGAAAAAAATATCAAATCAGACAAAGGTCCATAGTTTGTTAACCTAATAAAGCAAAGGTATAACCAAAGTGT
Organism: Protopterus annectens; assembly: GCF_019279795.1. Lineage (NCBI taxonomy): Eukaryota > Metazoa > Chordata > Ceratodontiformes > Protopteridae > Protopterus > Protopterus annectens. The sequence continues at coordinate 1,545,278,745 of NC_056731.1, read as the reverse complement.
TAGGCTGACATATATTCTATTCTCACAGCATGAAGTGAATAAACAATACTGCAATACTACAGGTGGAGGGGTACTGTGTCAGTTTTACACTGACTATATAAGCAGTACTGCAGAAGGGTCTAAAATAGAGCTACAGGAAGAAAAATATCTCATTCCTTCTTGACAGTGCTGTTTTAGGGGAAGGGGAAATGGGTATTAGTGCACTGGAAATACTGGTAAACAGATTAAACTTGACAGAATAAGATATTTTACAAGTTGCTAATAGCTATTATGCTAGTTATAATTGCATTTCTTAGTATTAAATTGTATTTACAACCTGTTAAAGTGTAAAGCTATACAAGAAGTGGCTTAAATTGCTTTATTAAAGCTATGCAAGAGAGAGAGAGAGAGAGAGAGAATAAAAATATGTGAAAAAATGAGCAAGACTGGTCACTATTTCTTAATATGTTTTTGGCAAGAAAATGTTGGTATGCAAAAAGCATAAATGTTTCTAATTGCTGGGTATGTAGTTGGCTCTGGTGGCAATTCCACTAGATACTTTTAAAGAGACATAAGAATTTTCCAATATTATGTTTGATGTTTGTTACCCCAGTTAGAGGAAAATTATATTAAAATATTGTACTCATACAGCTAATGGACAAATATGTAAATAGCATTCTACAGTGTATTAACCATGTTTTTTTAAAATCCTCAAGTATATGATAAGATATGACCATAATGTTATGGTTAAAATGACATTAAAACTGTATATTTTTAGCAGTAAATAACATTTGCAGTAGCACACATTTCTTGTCTCTTATAAATATTAGTCCATCTCTAATCTTTTGGTATAAAATGATTAATAAAGTAAATAGTTAATTCAACAGCTGCAAAGAGTTAATGAAATAATTCTAAGTCATAAATTAAATTCTGTGATTGCAAAATAATAAATTAATCAAGTTAAAAAATAAAACTAAAGCAGACACAGCTAATAACTGATAAAATAATTTTCACAGAATGGTCTGCAAAAGAAAAAGTTTTTAGATACAGCCAGTTTTGGTAGTAATACTTAATATCATTCTATTAACTATGTAAAATCGCATTTTGACTTGTATCAAAAGAAGAGCAAAGATTTTGTTTCTCAATGTGTTTTCTGTATAATCTGACAAAAGATACATATTAATATAAATTGTTTTAAAAAATAAAAATAGGGAATTGCTAGTGTGTTTAACAATGAATAAAAGATTGAAATTAATTCTGCTACAAATATGCAAAATAAATAAGGTGTAAAATAAAGCTTGCTTAAATGTAGAAATAGAGTTTAGAAATATGTGATTAGCATCCATCCTAAATGCCAGTGGCTTGAAAAATAAGGAATCTGCATAATGGACATGTTTCCTTACAGTCTCAGCAAAAATGTAAAAATACAATTCTGTATGCATTTCACATTGTCAGTAAGAAAGCTAACCTGCTTCTTTAAAAAATGGACAACAAGAAAACAATCTGTACATGTTTCTGTCATATGACACTGTTAAGCAAGGACATTTGAATGGACCTGCCTTTATCAAGTCAGCAGTTGTACGTGTTTCCTACAAAGATGTTTCCTTATGAGACAATATCAGTATTGTTTCTCTATAGGATGAAAACATACTTTTCTGCAAAGACCAGCAAACAGATGTTTTCATAGAAAGACCAAAATAAACTACCAAGGAGAAAAACAGGATGTAAAAACACTATAAGAGACTATAGCAGATAACATTGTTAGAGGTATTTGTGTAGGAACACATTTGTTCTAAGGTATTTGTGTATGTTGGACCTCTCACATCATTTATGCTGAACAAGAAGTAAAACGTGGAACAGTGTAACTAAAGCTGCAACAGTAGTAAGTGTGGTTTGTTATAAAAAGTTATTTATTAGTTACTGCTCTTAAAGTAACAGAGTGTTGAGCTGCAAAATATATTCTTTCATCAGTGTACATTCTGCATGTTTCTGTGTGCAACAGACTGTGAATGGAATTATTAAACAGTGATTTCAACAGAATCCAGCCCGCAATACCTTAGTGTCTTAAGAAGACTTTGGTTCCAGCACAGTAAGCAGCACCTTGATAGTTAATTTTTCACCAGGATTGCAGGGACCTTTTGTAGGGTTCATAACACCTTGTGTACCTGTAGAATTTCAGCCTCCTTGCTTTACCCTTCTTGGAGAAAGTCAGGTTTTCAAGGTGTATTTCTCTTTACGTACAATAGGCTGGATATCCACAGGGGAAACCTAAAAACAGTAAACGGTCATACTGGAAGAATAACGTATGCCAAAGCCAGGATTGCAGTGCCCTTTTGTAGGGGGCTAGCACCCTGTCTATCTTTAGATTTTCAGACTCTTAGCTTTACTCTGTTGGAGAAAAGCAAGTGTTCAAGAGGCAATTTTGTCTATGTAGAATACCCTGGAATGCACAGGGAAAGCTAAGAAGAATAAAAGGTCATACTGAAAGCAGAAGGTCTTTCAGAGCTAGGATTGCAGTTCTGTTTTTTAGGCTGCATAGGACAGCATGCAACTCTAGAGTGTCAGCCTCCTAGCTTTACCCTTCTTGGTGAAAATCAAGTTTTCAAGGGATTTTCTTCTCTATGTTGAATAGGCTGGAAATCCAGAGGGAAAGCTAAAAACAGTAAATGGTCATACTGAAAGAAGACATTATGCCAGAGCCAGGATTGTAGTGCCCTGTTGGAGTGTGCATAGCACCCTGTGTACCTGTAGAGTTTCAGCCTTCTAGCTTTACCCATCTGGGGGAAATTCAATTTTTCACAGTGTCTTTTTCTCTATGTAGAAAAGGCTGGAATTGCCTAGGGAAAGCTAAAAACAGTAAACGGTCATACTGAAAGATGAAATTAAGCCAGAGCCAAGATTGCAGTGCCCTTCTGTAGGGTGAATAACACCCTGTGTACCTGTAGAGTTTCAGCCTTCTAGCTTTACCCATCTGGGGGGGAAATCAAGTTTTCAAGGTGTATTTTTCTCTGTGTAGAATAGGCTGGAAATGCCAAGGGGGAAAGCTAAAAACAGTAAACAGTCTTATTGAAAGAAGAAGAAGTTAAGCAAGAGCCAGCACTGCAGTGCCCTTTTGTAGGGTGAAGAGTACACTGTGCAATTGTAGAGTGTCAGCCTCCTAGCCCTAGCCCTCTGGGGGAAAAAATCAAAATTTCAAGGGATTGTCTTCTCTATGTAGAATTCGCTGGAAATCCAGGGAGAAAGCTAAAAATGGTAAATGGTCATACTGAAAGAGGAGGTTATGCTAGAGCCAGGATTGCAGTGCCCTGGTATAATGTAAATAGCACTCTGTGTACCTGTCGAGTTTCACCTTTCTAGCTGTATCCTCTGGGGAAAATCAAGACTTCAAGGTGTATTTTTCTCTATGTAGAAAAGGCTGGAAATGGCTAGGGAAAGTTAAAAACAGTAAATGCTCGTACTGAAAGAAGTTTTGGCAGATCCCGGATTGCAGTTCCCTTTTGTAGGGTGCATAGCACCTTGTGTTCCTGTAAAGTTTCAGTTTTATCCTCATGCTTCATCCCTTTTTTAGAAAATTTAGTGTTCAAGGGGTATGTTTGTATATATAGAATAAGCTGGAAATGCATTGGTAAAGCTAAAAACAATAAATGGTCTTACTGAAAGAAAAAGGAAAATGAGAGCCAGGATTGCAGTGCCCTTTTATAGGGTGAAGAGTACACTGTGCAACTGTAGAGTGGCAGCCTCCTAGCTTTATCCCTCTTGGGGAAAATCAAGTTTTCAAGGGATTTTCTTCTCTATGTAGAATAGGCTGGAAATCCAGAGGGAAAGCTAAACACAGTAAATTCTCATACTGAAAGAAGATGTTATGCCAGAACCAGGATTGCAGTGCCCTGTTGTAGTGTGCATATCAGCCTGTGTGCCTATAGAGTTTCAGCCTTCTAGCTTTACCCCTCTGGGGGAAAATCAAGTTTTCAAGTTTTAATTTTTCTCTATGTAGAATAGACTGAAAATGCCTAGAGAAAGCTAAAAACAGTAAATGGTCATACTAAAAGAAGAAGTTAAGCCAGAACTAGGATTGTAGTGCCCTTTTGTAGGGGGCATAGCACCCTGTTTACATGTAGAGCATTAGTTTCAGCCTCCTAGCTTTACCCCTTTTGGAGGAAAATCTAGTGTTCAAGTGGTATTTTTGTCTATGTAGAATAGGCTGGAAATGTATAGGGAAAACTTAAAACAATAAATGGTAATACTGAAAGAAAAAGTTACATGAGAAACAGCATTGCAGTGGCCTTTTTTGGGTGAATAGTGCACTTTGTACCTGTAGAGTTTCAGCTTCCTAGCTTTTCCCATCATGGAGAAAATCAAATTTTCAAGGGGTATTTTTCTGTACATAAAATAGACTGAAGATGCTCAGGGAAAGCTTAAAACTCAAAAAGTCATACTGAAAGAAGAAATTATGCCAGACTAAGGACTGCAGTGTCCTTTTGTAGGATGCATAGTACACTGTGTACCTGTAGAGATTATGCCTCCTAGCATTACCCCTCATGGAAAAAATCATGTTTTCAAGTGGTATTTTTCTCTATGTAGAATAGGCTAGAAATCCACAAAGAAAGCTAAAAACAGTTAACAGTCAAACTGAAAGAAAACGTTATGCCAAAGCCAGGAGTGCTGTGCTCTTATGTAGGGTGCATAGTATACTGTGTAGATGTAGAGCTTCAGCCTCTTATCTTTACCCCTCTTGGGAAACATCAAGTTTTCAAGTTTTTTTTGTCTCTGTCGAGAATAGCCTGGAAATGCATAGGGAAACCTAAAGATAGTAAACTGTCATACTGGAAGAAGATATGCCAGAGCCAGGATTGCAGTGCACTTTTGTAGGGTGCATAGCACCATGTGTACCTGTAGAGTTGGAGCCTGCTAGCTTTAAACCTCTTGGAGAAAATCAAGTTTTTAAGTGGTATTTTCCTCTATGTAGAATAGGATGGAAATGCATAGGGATAGCTAAAAACAATAAACAGCCATACTGAAAGAAGAGGTTATGCCAGAGCAAGGACTGCAGTACCCATTTGTAGGGTGCATAGTACACTCTGCACCTGTAGTTTTTCAGCCTCCTAGCTTTACTCATCTTGGAGGAATATCAAGTTTTCAAGGTGCTTTTCTCTATCTACAATAGGCTAAAATTGCACAGGGAAACTAAAAACAGTAAACAGTCATACTGAAAAACGTTTGGCAGAGCCAAGATTGCAGTGCCCTTTTGTAGTGTGCATAGCACCATGTGTACATGTAGAGTTTCAGCCTATCTTTACACCTCTTGGAGAAAATCAAATTTTCAAGGGGTATTTTTCTCTATGTAGAATAAGCTGGAAATGCATAGGGACAGCTAAACACAGTAAATGGTCATACTGAAAGAAGTCATTCGACAACCAGAATTGCAGTACCCTTTTGTAGGGTGGTTAGTACTCTGTGTACCTGTAGAGTTTCAACCTCCTAGCTTTACCTCTCTTGGAGAAAATCATGTTTTCAATGTTTTTGTGTCCTTGTCTTTGTCTAGAATAGGCTGGAAATGGATGGGGATACCTGTAGACTTTAAACTGTCATACTGAAAGAAGAAGTTTTGCAACAGCCAGGATTGCAGTGCTCTTTTATAGTGCACATAGCACCATGTGTACCTGTGGAGGTTCAGCCTGCTAGCTTTACACTTCTTGGAGAATATCAAGTTTTAAAGGGGTATGTTTCTCTATGTAGAATAGGCTGTAAATGCATAGGGACAGTTAAAAACAGTAAACGGTCGTACGAAAAGAAGAAGTTATGCCAGAGCAAGGATTGCAGTGTCCTTTTGTAGGGTGCATAGTACACTGTGCACCTGTAGTTTCTCAGTCTCCTAGCTTTACTCTTCTTGGAGGAATATCAAGTTTTCAAGGTGTTTTTTCTCTGTCTAGAACAGGCTAAAATGCACATGGAAACCTAAAAACAGTAAACAGTCATACTGAAAAATGTTTTGGCAGAGCCAGGATTGCAGGGACCTTTTGTATGGTTCATAGCACCTTGTGTACCTCTATAGTTTCAGCCTCCTTGCTTTACCCCCTCTTGGAGAAAAATCAGGTTTTCAAGGCGTATTTTGTTCTATGTACAATATTCTTGTGAAAAGCATGGGTTCACTACTCTGGTGGTGTGCGTAGCCTAACTGAGTTAGGTAGGTAGGTATAACCAAAGAATGCAAAGATGCTCAGAGGGAAAATCACGGGGGTTTGAATAAATCCTGAGAGGAGGAAACCTGAAGTCCTGAAAAGGACTTTTAATCTGTCCTCAAACGTCCTAAAAAGCCCTAAAAAGGACTGTTGGTTCCAGGTCCTGATAAGGATCATTGTAAGACCTTCTGGGTTGAGTCCTTAGATATTCTGGCTAGGACCCTTGTGCCTAAACATGGAAGGAGGTCTTCACCTAGTGAGGCCTTGCAAGGGCTGTTGGTAGGTTCAGTGATCCCTTACAAGGACTTTTGGGTGCCTCAGTGGTCGTGGCCTAGGGGCCCAAGGGCTCAGTAGAGTTGAGTCAAACAGACCAGGGTTCTGGTGTAGCCCTGATTAGGGCTGAGACAATGGTGAAAATCAAACAACTTAATCTCAGTGCTGTCTAAAAGATCTCGAAATAAGACAAAGGAGCTGCCGTTATGTCCTTTATTAGAGAGATTACAGCAAGGTACAGTAGTTGATAATGCTGTCCAAGTGCTGTTCAGAGTGGCTGTTCAGCATGTGGTGAGTTACAATTTATGTACAGTTTAGGGGGCGGCTCCAACTGTCAGGGCCAATCACCAGTGGGGGAGTGTCAATGGACGTGGCCTTTATTCTCATCTCCCTGGTTCTGGTGGAAGGTGGACCTGACAGGGACCCTTGTTAGTACAAGAAACACAATTGATATCATGTTAAAACTGTCAGGAATTCAAAACTTTTAAACATTCTAATTTTAACTGACATTCTTTATTTAAACAGTAACTGACTGGAAGAATACTGTGACATTACTCCTTGTGCCATGTGGGCCTCAGAAAGAAGGAGTACCTTCTGATTAGATGTTCTGAAAACTTTTTACAAGTAATTCACGTGCCTGTACTAGAGTGAAACAGATATCTCAAAAATACTAACATTTTTAGACATTTTTAACATTCAAACAGTTTAACAGTTTTTAAAGAAGTTTCACTCCTGATTGACTATTCCATTTAATTAGAAGGTTATTGAAAAGCTGGAAATAAACAGTTAGCCTAATGGTCAGTACAAGAGAAATTCCTGACTCTGTTTTATGTTGTCGAAGTATAATTCTTTCCAATAAAGAGCTCCTTCCTGGGGGGGTAGCCTAAGGGGCACTTACCTTTGGTCTGGAAGGAGAAAGGGGGTTAAATAATTAATCAAGCTAACATTTTATTAATCTTAAAAAGTTGTCTTTTGGAACTTCTGAGTGTATCTGGTGCTTTTGACAGAATCTTCTTCAGGAAGGCATCAAACTTAATAGTCTATAGGACTCAAATTGAAACTCATGAAAATTAAAAAACTAAACCAACTAAGCCTGCAAACAAAGTGTGTAACAATGTTGAGTGGGGGGGGGGGGGCTCTGGTTACCAGTAGATCCAAAGTGCAATTCCTAAAATAATACTAAAAATAACTACTGTAAAACAATAACACAAAAATAAAACAGATAATGGCAAGAATCAAGAAAGCCGGTGCTGAGGGAATTGGAAAAAAATTAATAATCAGGCAATGGCTCTGGAGGGGGGAAGTTATATACTCTTCACGTTCTAACTTAAATACAGAGGACACACAAAATGTGTCTTGTATTAATTAAACTTTACTAAAATGAAAGGGTAAGGATAACGTGAGAAAAACAAAGCTGAAAAAGAACTAGAGGAGTCTTAAGTGCACAAGGGAAGGCTAAATGCTTCTCTGTAGTGACTGGACTCGGCTGATCATAACAAAATATATACCTGAAACTACAAATTAACAGAACATTAAAAATAACTTTAAAAAGAGCTTTAAAAAGAACTAAAATAGAAAAACACTCATTTTTCAACAGTAGAACAAAACACCTCAGGGGACAATGAGGATAAAAAACATAGATTGGGAAATGTAAGGGAGAGATGAGGGGGCTGGAGGAACTGGATCCGGCAAGAGGAGAGGAAAATGTTGGGGAGTCCTAATAAATAGCTGTGGGAATGAAATGCTAACAGAAGTATACTATACAGGGCTGCACTTGTTAGAAAAAAATACTGCAGAAAACTGAAGCAGTCAACTAAGCCAGTGTAGACAATGCTAGCAGACATAACAACCAGTCAATTAGATGAAGACAATGTACATAGTCCATGAGGACCTAAAGGCAGATTTAAAACAACTGCAGTGCTGTTAGGTTAATCAAAATAAAAAGACAATACTATGAGAAAAATAATGAAAAGGCAGGAACAAAGGAAAAAAGGCTGAAATCAAGTAGCTTAGTAAAGGGTGATCCTTCCCAGAGGTGGGGATGACTGCACTGCTTTTCTGCCTGGGATCCAGAAAACCAGGAAGCATAAAAACAAAATATAAAAAAGTAAAATTGAACAAAACAGTTCCAAAGAGTCCTGACTGGGTACTTGTTGGAGAGAGTTAGGCTTAGCCAAAGTTGGAGTGGTCCAAGGGTCTGAGGTTAAGTACTGGGATTATGGATTTGGTGTAAAGTCATGGAGATTTCCTGGATTGGAGTTCTATTTGCCACTGTACTTCCTTTCTTTCCATGTAGTCATTGTAGCTCCCTGTGAAAGGAACCTTGGGGAGTTGATCTAATATCAGGACTCACTAGGCAAAGACCTTCTCCCATGTTTAGGCATGAGGGTCCCAGCCAGAAAATCTAAGGACTCCACCCTGAAGGTCTTACAATGGTCCTTATCAAGACCTGGTACCAGCAGTCCTTTTTAGGATGCTTGAGGACAGATTAGAAGTCCTGTTTGGGACTTCAGGCTTCTTCCTCTTAAGATTTATTCAAACGGTGGGAAATCCCCCTTGGTTTTCCCTTTGAGTGTCTATGCATTCTTACGTACATAGGACGGAAATTCATAGGGAAACCTAAAAACAGTAAACGGTCATACTAGAAGAAGAAGTTATGCCAGAGCCAGAATTGCAGTGCCATTTTGTAGGGTGCTTAACACCATGTGTATCTGTAGAGTTGCAGCCTGCTAGCTTTACACCTCTTCGAGAAAATCAAGTTTTAAAGGGGTATTTTTCTATATATAGAATAGGCTGGAAATGCATAGGGACAGCTAAAAACAATAAACAGTCATACTGAAAGAAGTTATGCCAGAGCAAGGACTGTAGTGCCCATTTGTAGCGTGCATAGTACAATGTGCACCTGTAGATTTTCAGCCTCCTAGCTTTACTCCTCTTGGAGGAATATCAAGTTTTCAAGGTGCTTTTTCTCTAGCTAAAATAGGATCAAATGCACAGGGAAAGCTAAAAACAGTAAACAGTCATACCGAAAAACATTTTGGCAGAGCCAGGATTGCAGTGCTCTTTTGTAGTGTGCATAGCATGATGTGTACACGTAGAGTTTCAGCCTGTTATCTTTATACCTCTTGGAGAAAATCAATTTTCAAGGGGTATTTTTCTGTATGTGGAATAGGCTGGAAATGAATAGGAACAGCCAAACATAGTAAATAGTCATATTGAAAGAAGAAGTTATGCCACAGTCAGAATTGCAGTACCCTTTTGTAGGGTGGATAGTACTCTGTATACCTGTAGAGGTTCAGCCTCCTAGCTTTACCCCACTTTGAGAAAATAAAATTTTCAAGGAGTATTTTTTCTATACATAGAATAGACTAGAGATGCTCAGGCAAAGCTAAAAACACCAAATGGTCATACTGAGAGAAGTTATAGCAGACCAATGATTGCAGTGCCCTTTTTGTAGGGTGCATAGTAAACTGTGTACCTGTAGAGATTATACCTCCTAACCCCTCTTGGAGAAAATCAAGTTTTGTCTCTATGTAGAATAGGCTGTAAATCCACAAAGAAAGCTAAAAACAGTTAACAGTCAAACTGAAAGAAGAAGTTATACTAGAGCCAGGAATACAGTGCTCATTTGTAGGGTGCATGGTACACTGTGTACCTGTAGAGTTTCAGCCTCCTAGCTTTACCCCTCTTGGAGAAAATCAAGTTTTCAAGGTTTATTTGTCTCTGTCTAGAATAGGCTGCAAATGCACAGGGATACCTAAAGACAGTAAACTGTCATACTGAAAGAAGAAGTTATGCCACAGCCAGGATTGCAGTGCCCTTTTTAGTGTGCATAGCACCATGTGTACCTGTAAAGCTTCAGCCTGCTAGCTTTACACCTCTTGGAGAAAATTAATTTTTAAATGGGTATTTTTATCTATGTAGAATAGGCTGGAAATGCATAGGGACAGCTAAAAACAGTAAATGGTTATATGAAAGGAAGAAGTTTGCCAGAGGAAGGATTGCAGTGCCCTTTTGTAGGGTGTATAGCATTCTGTCTACCTTTAGAGTTTCATCCTCTTAGCTTTACCCTCTTGGAGAAAAGCAAGTGTTGAAGGAACATTGTTGTCTATGTAGAATACCCTGGTATGCATAGGAAAATAGTAAAAGGTCATACTGAAAGAAGAAGATATGCCAGAGCCAGGATTGCACTGCTGTTTTATAGACTGTATAGGACAGTGTGTAACTGTAGAGTGTCAGCCTAGTAGCTTTACCCCTCTTGGTGAAAATCAAATTTTCAAGGAATTTTCTTCTCTATGTAGAATATTCTGCAAATCCAGAGGGAAAGCTAAAAACAGTAAATGGTCATTCTGAAAGAAGAGGTTATGTGAGAACCAGGATTACAGTGCCCTGTTGGAGTGTGCATAGCACACTGTGTAGCGGTAGTGTTCAAGGGGTATTTTATCTATGTAGAATAGGCTGCAGATGCATAGGGAAAGCTAAAAACAATAAACGGTCATACTGAAAGAAAAAATTAAATGAGAGCCAGGATTACACTGCCCTTTTGTATGGTGAAGAACATATGCCAGAGCCACTGTATCTATAGAGTTTCAGCTTCCTAGCTTTTCCCCTCATGGAGAAAATTAAATTTTTAAGGGATATTTTTCTGTATATAGAATAGACTGGAGGTGCTCAGGAAAAGCTAAAAACACTAAATGGTTTTACTGAAAGAAGAGGTTATACCAGAACCAGGAGTGTTGTGCCCTGTTGTAGTGTGCATAGCACCATGTGTACCTGTAGAGTTTCAGCTTTCTAGCTTTACCCCTCTGGGGGAAAATCAAATTTTCAAGGTGTATTTTTCTCTATGTAGAATAGGCTGGAAGTGCCTGTAGAGTTCCAGTTTCTGCATCCTAGTTTTACCCCTTTTGGAGAAAATCTAGTGTTCAAGGGGTATTTTTGTCTGTGTATAATAGGTTGGAAATGCATAAAAGCTAAAAACAATAAATGATCATACTGAATGAAAATGTTAAATGAGAGTCAGGACTACAGTGCCCTTTTGTAGGGTGAGTAGTAAACTGTGTACCTGTAGAGTTTCAGCTTCCTAGCAGTTCCCCCCTTGGAGAAAATCAAAATTTCAAGGGGTATTTGTCTGTACATAGAATAGACTGGAGATGCTCAGGGAAAGCTAAAAACACTAAATGGTCATACTGAAAAGATGAAGTTATGCCAGAGGAAGTATTAGAATGCCCTTTTTTAGGGTGTATACTACACTGTATGCTGTAGAGACTATGCCTCCTAGTATTACCTCTTTTGGGGGAAATCATGTTTTCAAGTGGTATTTTTCTCTATGTAGAACAGGCTAGAAATCCAGAAGGAAAGATAAAAACAGTTAACAGTCAAACTGAAAGAAGACGTTATGCCAAAGTCAGGACTGCAGTGCCCTTTTGTATGGGGCATAGTACACTGTGTACCTGTAGAGTTTCAGCCTCCTGGGTTTACCTGTCTTAGGAAACATCATGTTTTCAAGTTTTCTGTCTCTGCCTAGAATAGGCTGGAAATGCATAGGGAAATCTAAAGAGTATAAACTGTCATGCTGAAAGAAGAAGTTATACCAGAGCCAGGATTGCAGTGCTCTTTGTAGTGTGCATAGCACCATGTGTACTGTAGAGTTTCAACCTGCTAACTTTACACCTCTTGGAGAAAATCAAGTTTTCCATGGGTATTTTTCCTCTATGTAGAATAGTCTGGAAATGCATAGGGACAGCAAGAAACAGTAAACGGTCATACTGAAAGAAGAACATATGCCAGAGCCAGGATTATAGTGCTGTTTTGTAGGCTGCATGGGACAATGTGTAACTGTAGAGTGGCAGCCTCCTAGCTTTACGCCACTTGATAGAAATGAAGCTTTCAAGGAATTTTCTTCTTTATGTAGAATAGGCTGGAAATCCAGACAGAAAGCTAAAACGGGTAAATGGTCATACTGAAAGAAGAGGTTATGCCAGAGACAGGATTTCAGTGCCCTGCTGTAGTGTGTATAGCACACTGCGTACCTGTGGAGTTTCAGCCTCCTAGCTTTACCTGTCTGGGGGAAAAATCAAGTTTTCAAGGTGTATTTTTCTCTATGTAGAATAGACTGGAAATGCATAGGAAAAGCTTAAAACAGTAAATGGTCATATTGAAAGAAGAAGTTATGGCAGAGCCAGGATTGCAGTGCCATTTTATAGGGTGCATAGCACCCTGTGTACCTGTAGAGTTTCAGTTTCATCCTTCTAGCCTTACCCCTTTTGGAGGACAATCTAGTGTTCAATGGGTATTTTTGTCTATGTGAAATAGGCTGGAAATGCATACAGAAAGCTAAAGACAATAAACAGTCATACTGAAAGAAAAAGAATGAAGAAAAGAAAATGAGAGCCAGGATTGTAGTGCCCTTTAGTAGAGTGAATTGTACACTGTGTACCTATAGAGTTTCAGCTTCCTAGCTTTCCCCTCTTGGAGAAAATCAAATTTTCAAAATGTATTTTTCTGTACCTATAATAGACTGGAGAGGCTCAGAGAAAGCTAAAAACTCTAAATGGTCATACTGAAAGAAGAGATTATGCCACAGCCAGGATTGCAGTACACTGTTGTAGTGTGCATAGCACCGTCTGTACCTGTAGACTTTCAGTCTCCTAGCTTTACCTGTCTGAGGGAAAAAATCAAGTTTTCAATGAGTCTTATTTTCTATGTAGAATAGGCTGGAAATGCCTAGGGAAAGCTAAAAACAAATAGCCATACTGAAATAAAAAGTTAAGCCAGAGCCAGGATGGGAGTGCCCTTTTGTAGGGTGAAGAGGACACTGTGTAACTGTAGAGTGTCAGCCTCTTAGCTTCACCGTTCTTTGGGAAAATTAAGTTTTCAAGGGATTTTCTTCTCTATGTAGAATAGGCTGGAAATCCAGAGAGGAAGCTAAAAACAGTAAATTCGTCATACTGAAAGAAGAAGTTATGCCAGAGCCAGGATGTCAGCACCCTGTGTACATGTCAAGTTTCAGCTTTCTAGCTTTACCCCTGTGGGGAAAATCAAGTTTCCAAGTTGTATTTTTCTATGTATAATAGGCTGGAAATGCCTAGGGAAAGCTAAAAAGAGTAAACAGTCATACTGAAAGAAAACGTTATGCCAGAGCAAGGATTGCAGTGCTCTTTTGTAGGGTGCATAGTACACTGGGTACCTGTAGAGATTATGCCTCTGAGCATTAGCCCTCTTGGAGAAAGCAAGGGTTTAAGGGTTATTTTTCACTATGTAGAACAGGCTAGTAATCCTCAAGGAAAGCTAAAAACACTTAACAGTCAAACTGAAAGAAGAAGTTATGCCAAAACCAGGACTGCAGTGCCCTTTTGTAGGGTGGATAGTACACTATGTACCTGTAGAGTTTCAGTCCCCTATCTTTATCCCTCTTGTAAAATATCAAGTTTTCAAGGTTCTTTTTGTCTCTTTCTCGAAAAGGATGGAAATGCGTAGGGAAGCCTAAAGACATTAAACGGTCATACTGAAAGAAGACGTTATGCCAGAGCTAGGATTGCAGTGCCATTTTGTAGTGTGAATAGCACCATGTGTACCTGTAGACTTTCAGACTCCTAGCTTTACACCTCCTGGAGAAAATCAAGTTTTCATTTGGTAGTTTTCTCTATGTACAATATGCTGGAAATGCATAGGGCAGCTAAAAACAGTAAATGGTCATACTGAAAGAAGAAGTTATACCAGAGCAAGGATTATAGTGACCTTTTGTAGGGTGCACAGTACACTTTGTACATGTAGTTTTTCAGCCTCCTATCTTTATTCCTCTTGGAGGAATATCAAGATTTCAGCGTGTTTTTCTCTATCTTGAATAGGCTAAAATAGCACAGGGAAAGCTAAACAGTAAAGAGTCATACTGAGAAATGTTTTGGCAGAGCCAGGATTGCAGTGTCTTTTTGTAGTGTGAACAGCACCTTGTGTACCTGTAGAGTTTCAGCCTGATAGCTTTACACCTCTTGAAGAAAATCAAGTTTTCAAGGGGTATTTTCTCTATGTAGAGTAGGCTGGAAATGCATAAGGACAGTTACAAACAGTAAATGATCATTCCAAAAGAAGAAGTTAAATGAGAGGCTGGATTACAATACCCTTTTTTAGAGTGAAAAGTACACTGTGCACCTATAAAGTTTCAGCTTCCTAGCTTTTCCCCTCATGGAGAAATTTTTTTTTGATGGGGTATTTTTCTGAACATAGAATCGACTGGCGATACTTAGTGAAAGCTAAAAACACTTAATGATTATACTGAAAGAAGAGGTTATGCCAGAGCCAGGATTGCAGTTCCCTGTTGTAGTGTGCATAGCACTGTTTGTACCTGTAGAGTTTAAGCCTTTTAGCTTTACCCCTCGGGGGAAAATCAAGTTTTCAAGGTGTATTTTTCTCTATGTAGAATAAGCTGGAAATGCATAGGGACAGCTAAAAACATTAAGCGGTCATACAGAAAGAAGAAGTTATGCCAGAGCAAGGATTGCAGTCCCCATTTGTAGGGTGCATAGTACACTGTGCACTTGTAGTTTTTCAGCCTCCCAGCTTTACCCCTCCTGGAGGAATATCAAGTTTCTAATGTGTTTTTTCTCTAGAATAGGCTAAAAATGGACAGGGAAACCTACAAGCAGTAACGGTTACACTGAGAAATGATTTGGCAGAACCAGGATTGCATGGAGCTTTTCTAGGGAGCCTGGCATTTTGTGTACCTGCAGAGTTTCGGCATCCTTGCTTTACCCTTCTTGAAGAAAATCAAGTTGTCAAGGTGTATTTTTCTTTACGTACAATAGGCTGGATATACACAGGGAAACCTAAAAGTAAACAGTCATACTGGAAGTAGAACGTATGCCAGTGCCAAGATTGCAGTGCCCTTTTAGGGTGCATAGCATCCTGTGTACCTTTAGAGTTTCAGCCTCATAGCTTTACCCTGTTGGAGAAAATCAAGTGTTCAAGGGGTACCTTTAGAGTTTCAGCATCTTAGCTTTACCCTGTTGGAGAAAATCAATAGCTTTCCCTATGAATTCCAGGGTATTCTACATAGACAAAATTGTCTATGTAGAATACCCCAGAATTCATAGGGAAAGCTAAAGGCAGTAAAAGGTCATACTGAAAGAAGAAGATATGCCAGAACAAGAATTACAGTGCTGTATTGTAGGCTGCATAGGACAGTGTGTAACTGTAGAGTGTCAGCCTCCTAGCTTTACCCCACTTGGAGAAAATCAAGTTTTCAAGTTTTTTTTCTTTATGTAGAATAGGCTAAAATGCACAGGGAAAGCTAAAAATAGTAAACAGTCATACCAAAAAACATTTTGGCAGAGCCAGAATTGCAGTGCTCTTTTGTAGTGTGCATAGCATGATGTGTACATGTAGAGTTTCAGACTATCTTTACACCTCTTGGAGAAAAATCAATTTTCAAGGGGTATTTTTCTGTATGTAGAATAGGCTGGAAATGCATAGGAACAGCCAAACATAGTAAATGGTCATATTGAAAGAAGAAGTCATGCCACAGTCAGAATTGCAGTATCCTTTTGTAGGGTGGATAGTACTCTGTGTACCTGTAGAGATTCAGCCTCCTAGCTTTACCCATCTTGGAGAAAATCAAATTTTCAAGGAGTATTTTTCTATACATAGAATGGACTAGAGATGCTCAGGGAAAGCGAAAAACACCAAATGGTCATACTGAGAGAAGTTATAGCAGACCAAGGATTGCAGTGCTCTTTTGTAGGGTGTATAGTAAACTGTGTACCTGTAGAGATTATGCCTCCTAACCCCTCTTGGAGAAAATCAAGTTTTGAAGGGGCATTTTTCTCTATGTAGAATAGGCTGTAAATCCACAAAAAAGCTAAAAATAGTTAACAGTCAAACTGAAAGAAGTTATGCCAGAGCCAGGACTACAGTGCTCATTTGTAGGGTGCATGGTACACTGTGCACCTGTAGAGTTTCACCCTCCTAGCTTTACCCCTCTTGGAGAAAATCAAGTTTTCAAGTTTTTTTTGTCTCCGTTTAGAATAGGCTGGAAATGCATAGGGATACCTAAAGACAGTAAACTGTCATACTGAAAGAAGTTATGCCACAGCCAAGATTGCAGTGCCATTTTTAGTGTGCGTAGCACCGTGTGTACCTGTAGAGCTTTAGCCTGCTAGTTTTACACCTCTTGGAGAAAATCAATTTTTAAGTGGGTATTTTTCTCTATGTAGAATAGGCTGGGAATGCATAGGGACAGCTAAAAACAGTAAATGGTTGTATGAAAGGAAGACGTTTGCCAGAGTAAGGATTGCAGTGCCCTTTTGTAGGGTGCATAGCATCCTGTCTACCTTTAGAGTTTCATCCTCTTAGCTTTACCCTCTTGGAGAAAAGCAAGTGTTGAAGGGAAATTTTTGTCTATGTAGAATACCCTGGTATGCATAGGAAAACAGTAAAAGATCATACTGAAAGAAGAAGGTATGCCAGAGCCAGGACTGAACTGCTGTTTTGTAGACTGCATAGGACAGCGTGTAACTGTAGAATGTCAGCCTACTAGCTTTACCCCTCTTGTTGAAAATCAAGTTTTCAAGGAAGACTGCATAGGACAGCGTGTAACTGTAGAATGTCAGCCTACTAGCTTTACCCCTCTTGGTGAAAAACAAGTTTTCAAGGAATTTTTGTTCTCTATGTAGAATAGCCTGCAAATCCAGAGGGAAAGCTAAAAACAGTAAATGGTCATACTGAAAGAAAAGGTTATGCGAGAGCCAGGATTACAGTGCCCTATTGGAGTGTGCATAGGACACTGTGTAGCTGTAGAGTTTCAACCTCCTAGCTTTACCCTTCTGGGGGAAAGTCAAGTTTTCAAGGTTTATTTTTCTCTTTGTAGAATAGGCTGGAAATGCATACGGACAACAAAAAACAGTAAATGGTCATACTGAAAGAAGTTATGCCAGAGCCATGATTGCAGTGCCAATTTGTAGGCTGCATAGCATACTGTATACCTGTAGAGTTTCAGCTTCCTAGATTTACTACTGTTGGAGAAAATCAAGTTTTCAAGGGTTTTTACTCTATGTAGAATAGGCAGGAAATGCAGAGGGGAAAGCTCAAAATAGTAAACGCTCATACTGAAAGAAGAAGCTATGGCACAGCCAAGATTGCAGTGCCATTTTCTAGGGTGCATAGCACCCTGTGTACCTGTAGAGTTTCAGTTTCAGCCTACTAGATTTACCCCTTTTGGAGTAAATCTAGTGTTCAAGGGGTATTTTTCTCTATGTAGAATAGGCTGGGTGAGGTAGCTGATAGGTGGAGGGTAAAGGCCTCCTGGCAGGGAGGAAAAAATGCCAAGTGAAATACCCCTGTGAAGGCAGTGATGCGGGCACCCATGAAGGAGTCACAGTGTTACTGATCTTTTTGTCTCAAAAAGTGCAGTTCTTTTGCTAGGGAGGCCCCTTTAGCACTAGGAACATTTGGTGACATCCAGTTGGGTCAGGCTTAGGCTGCCATGGGGAAGTCCACCTTATTGGAACATGAGGCCAAAGCCCTGAGGAAGAAATAGTTGAAAAAACACTGGAAACAAAGTTGTAACCCCCAGATGCCAAGATAGCCTTGTGAGTTAGTGGTTCCTCTCAGTGGGCCAGTGGTCACAGTCACTGGTGCAACAGAAATCTCAGCAAAAATCTTAGTAAAGCCTCCACCCCTGGTGTGCAGACCAATGGTACAGGCAAAATCAACACATAGATGAAGACAATGCAGACGAGACAAAAAAGACACAGGTCGAATCTCTCAAGTAGTCCTCTAGTTTATTAGAGCCACCTGTAAAGCTGGAACTTATAATGTGTAGTCACTGAAACATCTTGTGTCCGATGCATCATGGGAAATATGCAAATTACCCCTTAAGGATATCCCGTGCTTCAGCTATCACCCAATCCAAAATTAGTTTGGAAAAGAGCTCTGAACCTTGTCAACTCCAAACTCTAATAGAATGTTTTTGCTGACAAATTTTGTTAAAAAACTACATACAAAATTCATGTTAAAGACATGTTGAAAAACAATTTTAAAAATGTATAATTTTGAGGGAGGTTTTGGATTGAGTGATAGCTGTAGCATGGGATATCCTTAAGGGGTAATTTGCATATTTCCCCTGATGCCTCGGACACATGATGTTTTAGTGACTACACATTATAAGTTCTAGCTATACAGGTTGCTCTAATAAACTAGAGGACTACTTGAGAGATTTGATTTGCGTCTTTTTTGTCTCGTCTGCATTGTCTTCATCTACGTGTTGATTTTGCCTGTACCATTGGCCTGCACACCAGGGGTGGAGGCTTTAATGAGATTTTTGCTGAGATTTCTGGAGCACCAGTGACTGTGACCACTGGCCCACTGAGAGGAATCACTAACCCACAAGGCTATCTTGGCATCTGGGGGTTACAACTTTGTTTCCACTGTTTTTTCAACTGTTTCCTCCTCAGAGCTTCACGTTCCAGTAAGGTGGGCTTCCCCCTGGCAGCCTAAGCCTGACCCAACTGGATGTCACCACATGCTCCTAGTGCTAAAGGGCCCTCCCTGGCAAATGAACTGCACTTTTTGAGACAAAAAGATCAGTACCACTGTGGCTCCTCCATACATGCCTGCATTACTGCCTTCACAAGTGTATTTCACTTGGTATGTAGAATAGGCTGGAAATTCACAAGGAAAGCTAAAAACAGTTAACAGCCAAACTGAAAGAAGAAGTTATGTCAAAGCCAGGACTGCAGTGACCTTTTGTAGGGAGCATTATACACTGTCTACCTGCATAGTTTCAGCCTCCTAGCTTTACCCCTCCTAGAAAACATGAAGTTTTCCAGTTTTTTTGTCTCTGTCTAGAATAGCCTGGAAATGCACAGGGAAACCTAAAGACAGCAAATTGTCAAATTGAAAGAAGTTATGCCAGAACCAGGATTGAAGTTCCATTTTATAGGGTGCATAATACCATGTATACCTATAGAGTTTCAGCCTGGTAGCTTTACACCTCTTGGAGAAAATGACGTTTTTAAGGGGTATTTTCTCTATGTTGAATAGGCTGGAAATACATAGGGACAGCAAACAACAGTAAATGGTCATACTGAAAGAAGATGTCATGCCACAGCCAGAATTGCAGTACCTTTTTGTAGGGTTAATAGTGCACTGTGTACCTGTAGAGTTTCACTTTACTAGCTTTTCCTCTATTGGAGAAATGTTATGAAGGGATATTTTTCTCTATGGAGGGAAAGCTAAAAACAGTAAGTGGTCATACTGAAAGAAGACGTTATGCCAGAATCAGGATTGCAGTGTCCATTCTTAGCATGCATAGTACACTGTGCACCTGTAGTTTTTCAGCCTCCTAGCTTTACCACTCCTGGAGGAATATCAAGTTTTCACTATGTTTTGTTCTCTAGAATAGGTGAAACATGGACAGGGAAACCTAAAAACAGTAAACAGTTATACTGAGAAATGTTTTGGCAGAGACAGTATTCCATGGAGCTTTTCTAGGGAGCATGGCATTTTGTGTACCTGTAGTGTTTCAGCATCCTTGCTATACCTGTCTTGAAGAAAATCAAGTTTTCAAGGTGTATTTTTCTTTATGTACAATAGGCTGGATATACACAGGGAAACCTAACAGTAAACAGTCATACTGGAAGTAGAACGTATGCCAGAGCCAGGATTGCAGTGCCCTTTTTAGGGTACATAGCACTCTGTGTACCTTTATTTATTTATTTATTTTATTTTACATTTGTTAACCGGGATGGTCCGACTAGATACATGTCATTTTTCAGCGGAGTCCCGGGGAGAAAAGCTCCAACAGAGTTACATTGATAATTAGGTACAGTAAATGAGCTGAAAGAACTTAACAAAAACATAGGCTATTTACATACAAGTACAAGACTGCCATTACTGTTTCTGAGATTACTACAAATGTAACATTAATAACATATTAGCAAGGACGGTAGGCAGTATAATGACATAGAATTAGACAGGATACATATTTCTTTATCACAGTATACAAAGTACTTATCATCTTAGCTAGTTGTTTATGTTTTAGTTAATGGCACAGAGCTAGTCTGGGTTTGAGCAAGGACATAGCCAGTGTGACTTGAAGTGGAGTTTTAGACTATTTTTGAATTGACTTAGAGAAGTTGCAAGTGTGATGTTATTTGGGAGAGAGTTCCATATTTTACCAGTGGTGTTGGCAAATGGCGTCACCACCTAGGTTGAGAGATTTAGTTGTTTGGACAAGGAGTCTGTTTGCTGAGCGAAGGCAGCTTAGATTGGAGTAGGGAGTCATTAAGTTTTTAGTGCTGGGGTATTCTCAGGTTGTTTAAGGATTTTGAAGGCCTCTATGAGTTGGGACTGGTGAAGAAGGTGTGGGAATTCTATCCATCCAAGCTTTTTCAGGTTAGTACAGTGGTGTGTTCTGTAGGGTAGGCCTGTAACGAACCTGGCAATGTGATTATAGCAGGATGAGAGCTTGGCCAGATCAGATTTGTTAAGGTGAGTGAGGACAGGAGAGGCATATAGTAGGGTAGAGAGAAGGTGTGAACGGGCTGTGGCTGCCCTGGCATTCGGGTAAGGAAGGCTTTAATTCTATATAGGGTCCCAAGTTTCTTGTTGACTGACTTAATGGCTTGGTTGATATGTATATCAAATCTGAGCTTATTGTCAATGTTTACTCCTAATAGCTTTGTATAGGTGTCTGGGGAGATGATGGTCCCATTATTGGATTTTATAGTGACGTTTTCAGTCGGAGATCTATTGGTTGGGTAGAAGAGAAGTAACTTGGTTTTGTTTGGATTTAAGATCAGGAGATGGTTGGCAAGCCAGTTTTCGACTTTGGTGAAGCTATGTTGGGTGGTAGTTAGTAGATTTGCAAGAGAGGCATTGGAACATATTATAGTCGAGTCATCTGCATATTGAATGCAGGTGGCTTCAGGGATGACTGTTTGGATGTCGTTTATGAAGACTGAAAAGAGGAGAGGTCCTAATATGGAACCTTGAGGAACTCCTATGGTATTTGGAAGTAGGCAGGAGAGCTTGTTTTGCCACATTACTGCTTGTTGTCTCCCAGTGAGGTAAGCTTGAAACCAGTCAAGGGCTGGAGTATCTAGATACAGGGTTTTAAAGTATATAGAAGTAACTGATGGTTTACCATATCGAAGGCTTCGATAGGTCCAGGAAGAGAGCGGAGGATTTTTTATTATTCGGTTAAGATTAATGTTTTCAGTAAAGAGAGGAGGGCAGTGGTTGTACTATGATGGGGTCTGAATCCATGTTGAGAGTCTGTGAGTAGTTTATTTTGGGTTAGATAGAGCATTAGTTGGTTGTGCATGCACTTTTCCATAATTTTGGCAAGTGGTGATAGTATGGCTATAGGTCTATAGTTGGATAGTTCTGTGGATGAACCTCCTTTGTGGAGTGGAATAACATAGGATATTTTCCAAATTGAGGCGATTGAGGCCTCGGTTATCGTTCTGTTAATTAGGATTGAGATAGGGTAGGCTACGACATCTGCAGCAATTTGCAGGTATTCAGCCGGCAGAAGATCGGCTGAAAGGGTGGTTGGCTTCAGTTTTTCAAAGGGATCTGATAAAGGATGTGGACACTGGCTGGAAGTTAAAAGAGAGTGGTGAGTCGGGTATAGTGTTTATAGAAGTGTGGGGAGGAGAAAGTTGGTTAGCTAATGACTGGATGGTTTCTGTGAAGAAAGTATTGAATGAATTGGCTATATCTTCTTGGCTCTTGTCAGATAATGTTCCTGGGGTTGGAGTAGTGGATTTGCCTGGTTAGAGAAGTTTATTTATGCCTGCCCAGTACTTTTGAGGGTTATTCTGATGTTTATGTTGCAGATTGTAGAAGTAATTTTTCTTATCTAGTATGATGGCTTTTCTAGTCTCATTTCTAAGTTGTTGGAATTTGATACGATCTAGGGGTAGTTTGGTAGTCGCCATTTATCACGCTTTGTCTCTAGTTGTTATTTTGGTTTTGGTGTC
The DNA here is from genome assembly GCF_019279795.1 of Protopterus annectens. Taxonomy (NCBI): domain Eukaryota; kingdom Metazoa; phylum Chordata; order Ceratodontiformes; family Protopteridae; genus Protopterus; species Protopterus annectens. Next base: position 1,545,256,334 of record NC_056731.1, on the reverse strand, counting down.
TGTTGTTAGCCAGGGTGCTAGTTGAGTTTTATTTCTTATTGAGCATTTAGGGGCATGAGTCAAGTATAGTAAGGAATGAATTGTTAAATGATGACACTGCCTCATCAACGGGAAGGAACTTTAGTTTTGTCCAGTTACATGATTTGAGTTCAAGTTGAAATTTAGTTGGGACAAAGTTTTTCTTGGATCTGATAGACCTATAAATAGGTAAGCTTGTACAATTAATTTTGTCTTTCATGATGTATGTGAGCAGGTGATCACTAAGATCATTAGGGAGAGTTCAGACATATAGTTCTGGGATGACTGTTGGTGAGTATCCAGTCTAGTATACTCTCTTTTTGGTTATTGTTACCTGTACATGTGGTAGATGATATTATCTGAGAAAATCCATGTAGGTTAACAGGGATGGGGTTGGACTGTGCTGTGCATTGGTTCCAGTCAATATTAACATCGCCCAAGACAATGGTTTCTTGAGGGTAGTTGTTGGCTATCCAATGTAGAATGACCTCTAGTGTTTCTACATTGTTCCCAGGGGGAATATAGGTGACAATTAGGTTAATGCCCTTATGATTATTTAGTAGAATTTTAGAGCTAGTATTTCAGCGTTAGAGACCTGGGGTGGTTGTATAGGGTTAGTTATGATGTTAAGTGTGCTATTATATAGGGAGGCTATTCCACCGCGTGCTTTCTTTACTCTATCTGCCCTAAGTATATTGTAACCAGGAGGCAGGATCTCATTGTCTTTGGTTGATGGCCAGAGCCATGTTTCAGATAGACACATTATGTTGGGGAGGTATGTGGCTAGTACAGCATGCAGGCTATGTATCTTATTGTTTAGGCTTCTAATGTTTAAGTGGCATATTAGGAGGGAGTTGACCAGTCGGTGGGAGAGTGGTGGGCTGGTAGGATTTTGAGTTAAGGTTGGGCCTGGATTAGGATGGATGTCCCCATCTTTGGTTATGCTTTTTCTTAGATACGCTAGTAGTCTAATAACTTTGAATAGTAGTTTTAGTTCATATTTGGATTTTGGTGTTGATTGGAGTGGTTTTTTTAGAAGCAAGCGGAGCTAACCCAGTCCCAGTTTTTGGTCCTATGAGTGGGGTAAATAGTCTGATAGTGTAAGTAAGCAGATTGGAGTACAGGCTTGAAATTCAACATAAACATATACAGTTGTAAAATGTCTAATACAATTCAACATAAATAGGCATTTACAGTTGTAAAACACTTACTGGAGAGACACTGAGCCTTCATGGGGCCTGTAGCAGAGTGGATTGTAGTTTTACAAATGGTGCCTGCCACAGGTAATATTTATTAACTCTGGGATTGTCTTAAGGTAATAAACAGGGAAGGGGAGGGGAGAACAAGGGTGTGAGCAGGCAGTTCTTTGTACTGCTGCTAATGAGCCAAAGCAAGACAAGTATGTGTTAAGAACAATCACAATTGACCAAGGACTGCTCTGAAACTGTAAGTCTTGTCTTAATATCTCAGGTGGAAAACCAGGATAACCTTGTATCAGTAGTTTACTGTGGTATAGTTTAAATAAAGAAACACACAGTATTGATCAGTTATTGATACTATTTGCTAACAGAAGGGAATAAGAGAAAGTGGAAGATGTGTGTGTGTGTGTGGTGGGGGTGGTGGTGGGGGGGGGCTGCTTACAGCCAAAGCACAGTGCTCTCCAGGGAAAATGAAGATTGGCTCAAACAGTTAGACACATACTCAAAGTTAACTGTAGCTGTTTGCAGACAGTTCAGACCCAGACTGCACTTTTCTTATAGGAATGTTAAAGGTGGTACCGGAGTTGAATACTTAAGAGTGGTGTTAGGTTCAAAGTTAACTGTAGCTGTTTGCAGACAGTTCAGACCCGGATTGCACTTTTCTTATAGGAATGTTAAAGGTGGTACCGGAGTTGAATACTTAAGAGTGGTGTTAGGTTCAAAGTTAACTGTAGCTGTTTGCAGACAGTTCAGACCCGGACTGCACTTTTCTTATAGGAATGTTAAAGGTGGTACCAGAGTTGAATACTTAAGAGTGGTGTTAGGTTCAAAGTTAACTGTAGCTGTTTGCAGACAGACCTTTAGAGTTTCAGCCTCATAGCTTTACCCTGTTGGAGAAAATCAAGTGTTCAAGGGTATTTTTGTCTTTGTAGAATACCCTGGAATTCATAGGGAAAGCTAAGCTAATAGCAGTAAAAGGTCATACTGAAAGAAGAAGATATGCCAGAACAAGGATTACAGTGCTGTATTGTAGGCTGCATAGGACAGTGTGTAACTGTAGAGTGTCAGCCTCCTAGCTTTACCCCACTTGGAGAAAATCAAGTTTTCAAGATTTTTTTTCTCTATGTAGAATAGGCTAAAATGCACAGGGAAAGCTAAAAACAGTAAACAGTCATACAAAAAACATTATGGCAGAGCCAAGATTGTAGTGCTTTTTTTGTCGTGTGCATAGCATGATGTGTACATGTAGAGTTTCAGCCTATCTTTACACCTCTTGGAGAAAATCAATTTTCAATGGGTATTTTTCTGTATGTAGAATAGGCTGGAAATGTATAGGAACAGCCAAACATAGTAAATGGTCATATTAAAAGAAGAAGTCATGCCACAGTCAGAATTGCAGTACCCTTGCAGTAGGGTGGATAGTACTCTGTGTACCTGTAGAGATTCAACCTCCTAGCTTTACCCCTCTTGGAGAAAATCAAATTTTCAAGGAATATTTTTCTATACATAGAATAGACTAGAGATGCTCAGGGAAAGTTAAAAACACCAAATGGTCATACTGGGAGAAGTTATAACAGACCATGGATTGCAGTGCCCTTTTGTAGGATGTATAGTAAACTGTGTACCTGTAGAGATTATGCCTCCTAACCCTCTTGGAGAAAATCAAGTTTTGAAGGGGCATTTTTCTCTATGTAGAATAGGCTGTAAAGCCACAAAAAAGCAAAAAACAGCCAACAGTTAAACTGAAAGAAGAAGTTATGCCAAAGCCAAGACTACAGTGTTCATTTTTTGGGTGCATGGTGCACTGTGCACCTGTAGAGTTTCAGCCTCCTAGCTTTACCCCTCTTGGAGAAAATCAAGTTTTCAATGTTTTTTTGTCTTTGTCTAGAATAGGCTGGAAATGCATAGGGATACCTAAAGACTTTAAACTGTCATACTGAAAGAAGAAGTTATGCCACAGCAAAGATTGGTAGGGTGGATAGTACTCTGCTTACCTGCAGAGGCTCAGCACACTAGCTTGTTCCATCTTGGAGCAATAGTACTTTTCGGGGCTATTTTCTCTATGCAAAAACAGGCTGAAAATGCATAGAGAAAGCTAAAAACAATAAACGATCATAATGAAAGTGGTTGTTAAGCCAGAACCAGGATTGCAGTACCCATTTGTAGGGCGGATAGTACTCTAAAACCTGCAGAGTTTCAGCCTCCTAGCCTTTTCCCTCTTGTAAAAACACTGCTTTTTAGTGCTATTTTTCTCTATACAAAAACAGGCTGGAAATGCATGGATAAAGCTAATACCAAAAAATGGTCATACTGAAAGTGGACGTTAAGCCAGAACCATGATTGCAGTACCCCTTTGTAGGGTGGATAGTACTCTGCAAATCTGCATAGTTTAGTTTCAGCCTCTAACCTTTTTCCCTCAGAGAAATACAACTTTTCAGGTCTATTTTTCTCTATGCAAAAACAGGCTGGAAAAGCATGGAGAAAGCTAAAACAAATAAACGGTCATACTGAAACTGGCAGTTAAGCCAGAACCAGGATTGCAGTACCCCTTTGTTGGGTGGATAGTACTCTACATACCTGCAGAGTTTCAGTTTCCTAGAGTTTTCCCTCTTAGAGAAATACTACTTTTCAGGGCTATTTTTCTCTATGCAAAAACAGGCTGGAAATACATGGAGAAAGCTAAACCCAATAAACGGTCACACTGAAAGTGGCAGCTAAGCCAGAACCAGGATTGCAGTAGCCCTTTGTAGGGTGGATAGTACTCAGAATACCTACAGAGTTTCAGCCTCCTAGCCTTTTCCCTCTTTGAGAAATGCTACTTTTCAGGGCTATTGTTCTATATGCAAAAACAGGCTGGAAATGCATAGAGAAAGCTAAAAACAATAAACGGTCATACTGAAACTGGCAGTTATGCCAGAAACAGGATTGCAGTGCCCCTTTATAGAGTGGATAGTGCTCTGCTTATCTGCGGAGTTTCAGCATCCTAGCTTATTCCCTCTAGGAGAAATACTACTTTTCAAAGCTATTTGTTTCTATGCAAAAACAGGATGGAAATGCATAGAGAAAGCTAAAAACAATAAATGGTCATACTGAAACCAACAGTTAAGCCAGAAACAGGATTGCAGTGCCCCTTTGTATGGTGGATAGTACTCTACATACCTGCAGATTTTCAGCCTCCTAGCTTTTTCCCTCTTGTAGAAATACTACTTTTTGGGATATTTTTCTCTATGCAAAAACAGTCTGAAAATGCATGGATAAAGCTAAAACCAATAAATGGTCATCCTGAAAGTGGAAGTTAAGCCAGAACCAGGATTGCAGTACCACTTTGTAGGGTGGATGGTACTCTGCATACCTACAGAGTTTCAGCCTCCTAGCTTTTCCCCTCTTGGATAAATACTACTTTTCATGGCTATTTTTTTTCTATGCAAAAACAGGCTGGAAATGCATGGAGAAAGCTAAAAACAATAAACGGTAATACTGAAAATGGCAAAAAAGCCAGAACCAGGATTGCAGTGCCCCTTTGTAGGGTGGATAGTGCTCTACTTACATACAGAGTTTCAGCATCCTAGCTTCTTCCCTCTTGGAGAAATACTACTTTTCAGGGCTATTTTTCTCTATGCAAAAACAGGCTGGAAATGCATGGAGAAAGCTTAAACCAATAAACGGTCATACTGAAAGTAACAGTTAAGCCAGAACTAGGATTGCTGTATGCCTTTGTAGGGTGGATAGAACTCTGCATAACTGCAGAGTTTCATCCTCCTAGCCTTTTCCCTATTGGAGAAATACTACCTTTCAGGGCTATTTTTCTCTATGCAAAAACAGGCTGCAAATGCATGGAGAAAGCTAAAAATAATAACGGTCATACTGAAACTGGGAGTTATGCCAGAAACAGGATTGCAGTGCCCCTTTATAGAGTGGATAGTGCTCTGCTTATCTGCAGAGTTTCAGCATCCTAGCTTATTCCCTCTAGGAGAAATACTACTTTTCAGGGCTATTTGTTTCTATGCAAAAACAGGATGGAAATGCATAGAGAAAGCTAAAAACAATAAATGGTCATACTGAAACCAACAGTTAAGCCAGAAGCAGGATTGCAGTGCCACTTTGTAGTGCGGATAGAACTCTGCTTACCTGCAGAGTTTCAGCATATCAGCTTGTTCGCTCTCAGAAAAATAACACTTTTCAGGGCTACTTTTCTATGCAAAAATAGGCAGGAAATGCATGGAGAAAGCTAAAAACAATAAACGGTCATACTGAAAGTGGCAGTTAAGCCAGAACCAGTATTGCAGTTCTCCATTATAGGGTGGATAGTACTCTGCATATCTGCAACGTTTCAGCCTCCTAGCTTTTTCCCTCTTGGAGAAATACTACTTTTCAATGTTGTTTTTCTGGATGCAAAAACAGGCTGGAAATGCATGGAGAAAGCGTAAACCAATAAACGGTCATACTGAAAGTATCAGTTAAGCCAGAACAAGGATTGCTGTATGCCTTTCTAGGGTGGATAGAACTCTGAATAACTGCAGAGTTTCAGCCTCCTAGCTTTTTCCCCTCTTGGAGAAATACTACTTTTCAGGGCTATTTTTCTGTATGCAAAAACAGACTGGAAATGCATCGAGAAAGCTAAAAATAATGAATTGTCATACTGAAAGTGTCAGTTAAGGTAGGGCCAGGATTACAGTACCCCTTTGTAGGGTGGATAGTACTGTGGAAACCTGCAGAGTTTCAGACTCCAAGCTTTTTCCCTCTTGGAAAAATACTTTTCAGGGCTATTGTTCTACATGCCAAAACAGGCTGGAAATGCATAGAGAAAGCTAAAGACAATAAATGGTCCTACTGAAATCGGAGGTTATGCCAGAAATAGGATTACAGTGCCCCTTTGTAGTGTGGATAGTGCTCTGCTTACCTGCAGAGTTTCAGCTTCCTAGCTTGTTCCCTCTTGGAGAAATACTACTTTCTAGGTCTATTTTTCTGTATGCAAAAACAGGCTGGAAATGCATGTAGAAAGGTTAAACCAATAAACTGTCATACTGAAAGTAGAAGTTAAGCCAGAACTAGGATTACAGTACACCTTTGTAGGGTGGATAGTACTCTGCATACCTGCAGAGTTTCATCCTCCTAGCTTTTTCCCTCTTGGAGAAATACTACTTTCAGGACTATTTTGCTCTGCAAAAAACAGGCTGGAAATGCATAGAAAAAGCTAAAAACAATAAATGATCATACTGAAACTGGCAGTTAAACCAGAACCAGGATTGCAGTACCACTTTATAGGGTGGATAGTACTCTGCACACCTACAGAGTTTCAGCCTCCTAGCTTTTTCCCTGTTGGACAAATACTACTTTTCATGTCTATTTTTCTCTATGCAAAAACAGGCTGGAAATGCTTGGAGAAAGCTAAAAATAATAAACGGTCCTACTGAAAGTGGCAGTAAAGCCAGAACCAGGATTGCAGTTCTCCATTGAAGGGTGGATAGTACTCTGCATATCTGCAAAGTTTCAGCCTCCTAGCTTTTTCCCCCATGGAGAAATACTACTTTATAGGGCTATTTTTCTCTATGCAAAAATAGGCTGGAAATGCATGGAGAAAGCTAAAACCAATAAACGGTCTTACTGAAAGTAGCAGTTAAGCCAGAACCAGGATTGCAGTAGCCCTTTGTAGGGTGGATAGTACTCAGCATACCTACAGAGTTTCAGCCTCCTAGCTTTTTCCCTCTTTGAGAAATACTGCTTTTCAAGGCTATTTTTCTCTGCAAAAACAGCCTGGAATTGCATGGAGAAAGCTAAAAACAATAAACGGTCATACTGAAAGTGGGAGTTAAGCTAGAACCAGGATTGCAGTACCCCTTTGTAGTGTGGGTAGTACTGTGGAAACCTGCAGAGATTCAGTCTCCAAGCTTTTTCCCTCTTGGAGAAATACTACTTTTCATGGCTATTTTTTTTCCATGCAAAAACAGGCTGGAAATGCATAGAGAAAGCTAAAAACAATAAGCCGTTATACTGAAACTGGCAGTTATGCCAGAAACAGGATTACAGTGTCCCTTTGTAGTGTGGATAGTGCTCTGCTTACCTGCAGAGTTTCAGCTTCCTAGCTTGTTCACTCTTGGAGAAATACTACTTTCCAGGGCTGTCTGTATGCAAAAACAGGCTGCAAATGCATAGAGAAAGCTAAAACCAATAAACAGTCATACTGAAATTGGCACTTAAGCTAGAACCAGGATTGCATTACCCCTTTGTAGGGTGGATAGTACTGTGCAAATCTACAGAGTTTCAGCCTCCAAGCTTTTTCCCTCTTGTAGAATTACTACTTTATACGGCTATTTTTCTCTATGCAAAAATAGGCTGGAAATGCATGGAGAAAGCTAAAACCAATAAACAGTCATACTGACAGTGGCAGTTAAGCCAGAACCAGGATTGCAGTAGCCCTTTGTAGGGTGGATAGTACTCTGCATACCTACAGAGTTTCAGCCCCCTAACGTTTTGAGAAATATGAGAAATACTGCTTTTCAGGGCTATTTTCTCTATGCAAAAACAGCCTGGAAATGCATGGAGAAAGCTAAAAACAATAAATGGTCATACTGAAACCGGCAGTTATGCCAGAAACAGGATTGCAGTGCCCCTTTGTAGGGTAGCTAGTACTGTGTAAACCTGCAGAGTTTCAGCCTCCAAGCTTTTTCCCTCTTGAAGAAATACTACTTTTTAGGGCTATTGTTCTACATGCAAAAGCAGACTGGAAATGCATAGAGAAAGCTAAAAACAATAAATGGTCGTACTGAAACCAACAGTTAAGCCAGAAACAGGATTGCAGTGCCCCTTTGTAGGGTGGATAGAACTCTGCTTACCTGCAGAGTTTCAGCATACTAGCTTGTTCGGTCTCAGAAAAATAATACTTTTTAGGGCTACTTTTCTATGCAAAAATAGGCAGGAAATGCATGGAGAAAGCTAAAAACAATAAACGGTCATACTGAAAGTGGCAGTTAAGCCAGAACCAGTATTGCAGTTCTCCATTATAGGGTGGATAGTACTCTGCATATCTGCAAAGTTTCAGCCTCCTAGCTTTTTCCCTCTTAAAAGGGGAATAAAAAAAC
>NC_056731.1:1545226247-1545247538 GCF_019279795.1 Protopterus annectens | reverse complement strand
TTTTTGGGAAGAAAAATTAAAAAAACAAAACTTTTCAGAAACCAGGATTTCAGTACCCCTTTGTAGGGTGGATAGTACTCTGTAAACCTGCAAAATTTAGTTTCAGCCTCCTAGCTTTTTCCCTCTTGGAGAAATACTACTTTTCAGGGCTATTTTTCTCTTTGCAAAAACAGGCTGGAAATGCATGGAGAAAGCTAAAACAAATAAATGGTCATACTGAAAGTGGCAGTTAAGCCTCAACCAGGATTGCAGTACCCCTTTGTAGGGTGGATAGTACTCTGCAAACCTGCAGAGTTTCAGCCTCCTAGCTTTTTCCCTCTTGGAGAAATACTAGTTTTCAGGGCTATTTTTCTCTATGCAAAAACAGGCTGGAAATGCATGGAGAAAGCTAAAACCAATAAATGGTCATACTGAAAGTGGCAGTTAAGCCAGAACCAGGATTGCAGTACCCCTTTGTAGGGTGGATAGTACTCTGCAAACCTGCAGAGTTTCAGCCTCCTAGCTTTTTCCCTCTTGGAGAAATACTACTTTTCAGGGCTATTTTTCTCTATGCAAAAACAGGCTAGAAATGCATAGAGAAAGCTAAAACCAATAAATGGACATAATGAAAGGGGCAGTTAAGCCATAACCAGGATTGCAGTACCCCTTTGTAGGGTGGATAGTACTTTGCAAACCTGTAGAGTTTCAGCCTCCTAGCTTTTTCCTTCTTGGAGAAATACTAGTTTTCAGGGCTATTTTTCTCTATGCAAAAACAGGCTGGAAATGCATGGAGAAAGCTAAAACCAATAAATGGTCATACTGAAAGTGGCAGTTAAGCCAGAACCAGGATTGCAGTACCCCTTTGTAGGGTGGATAGTACTCTGCAAACCTGCAGAGTTTCAGCCTCCTAGCTTTTTCCCTCTTGGAGAAATACTACTTTTCAGGGCTATTTTTCTCTATGCAAAAACAGGCTGGAAATGCATGGAGAAAGCTAAAACCAATAAATGGTCATACTGAAAGTGGCAGTTAAGCCAGAACCAGGATTGCAGTACCCCTTTGTAGGGTGGATAGTACTCTGCAAACCTGCAGAGTTTCAGCCTCCTAGCTTTTTCCCTCTTGGAGAAATACTACTTTTCAGGGCTATTTTTCTCTATGCAAAAACAGGCTGGAAATGCATGGAGAAAGCTAAAACCAATAAATGGTCATACTGAAAGTGGCAGTTAAGCCAGAACCAGGATTGCAGTACCCCTTTGTAGGGTGGATAGTACTCTGCAAACCTGCAGAGTTTCAGCCTCCTAGCTTTTTCCCTCTTGGAGAAATACTACTTTTCAGGGCTATTTTTCTCTATGGAAAAACAGGCTGGAAATGCATGGAGAAAGCTAAAACAAATAAATGGTCATACTGAAAGTGGCAGTTAAGCTAGAACCAGGATTGCCATACCCCCTTGTAGGGTGGATAGTACTCTGCAAACCTGCAGAGTTACAGCCTCGTAGCTTTTTCCTCTTGGAGAAATACTACTTTTCAGGGCTATTTTTGTCTATGCAAAAACGCTGGAAATGTACGGAGAAAGCTAAAACTAATAAACTGTCATACTGAAAGTGGCAGTTAAGCCAGAACCAGGATTGCAGTACCCCTTTGTAGGGTGGATAGTACTCTGCAAACCTGCAGAGTTTCAGCCTCCTAGCTTTTTCCCTCTTGGAGAAATACTACTTTTCAGGGCTATTTTTCTCTATGCAAAAACAGGCTGGAAATGCATGGAGAAAGCTAAAACCAATAAATGGTCATACTGAAAGTGGCAGTTAAGCCAGAACCAGGATTGCAGTACCCCTTTGTAGGGTGGATAGTACTCTGCAAACCTGCAGAGTTTCAGCCTCCTAGCTTTTTTTCTTCTTGGAGAAATACTAGTTTTCAGGGCTATTTTTCTCTATGCAAAAACAGGCTGGAAATGCATGGAGAAAGCTAAAACCAATAAATGGTCATACTGAAAGTGGCAGTAAAGCCTGAACCAGGATTGCAGTACCCCTTTGTAGGGTGGATAGTACTCTGCAAACCTGTAGAGTTTCAGCCTTCTAGCTTTTTCCCTCTTGGAGAAATACTACTTTTCAGGGCTATTTTTCTCTATGCAAAAACAGGCTGGAAATGCATGGAGAAAACTAAAACCAATAAAAGGTCATACTGAAAGGGGCAGTTAAGCCAGAACCAGGATTGCAGTACCCCTTTGTAGGGTGGATAGTACTCTGCAAACCTGCTGAGTTTCAGCCTCCTAGCTTTTTCCCTCTTGGAGAAATACTACTTTTCAGGGCGATTTTTCTCAATGCAAAAACAGGCTAGAAATGCATAGAGAAAGCTAAAACCAATAAATGGAAATAATGAAAAGGGCAGTTAAGCCATAACCAGGATTGCAGTGTCCCCTTGTAGGGTGGATAGTACTCTGCAAACCTGCAGAGTTTCAGCCTCCTAGCTTTTTCCTTCTTGGAGAAATACTAGTTTTCAGGGCTATTTTTCTCTATGCAAAAACAGGCTGGAAATGCATGGAGAAAGCTAAAACCAATAAATGGTCATACTGAAAGTGGCAGTTAAGCCAGAACCAGGATTGCAGTACCCTTTGTAGGGTGGATAGTACTCTGCAAACCTGTAGAGTTTCAGCCTCCTAGCTTTTTCCCTCTTGGAGAAATACTACTTTTCAGGGCTATTTTTCTCTATGCAAAAACAGGCTGGAAATGCATGGAGAAAGCTAAAACCAATAAATGGTCATACTGAAAGTGGCAGTTAAGCCAGAACCAGGATTGCAGTACCCCTTTGTAGGGTGGATAGTACTCTGCAAACCTGCAGAGTTTCAGCCTCCTAGCTTTTTCCCTCTTGGAGAAATACTACTTTTCAGGGCTATTTTTCTCTATGCAAAAACAGGCTGGAAATGCATGGAGAAAGCTAAAAACAATAAATGGTCATACTGAAAGTGGCAGTTAAGCCAGAACCAGGATTGCAGTACCCCTTTGCAGGGTGGATAGTACTCTGCAAACCTGCAGAGTTTCAGCCTCCTAGCTTTTTCCCTCTTGGAGAAATACTACTTTACAGGGCTATTTTTCTCTATGCAAAAACAGCCTGGAAATGCATAGAAAAAGCTAAAAACAATAAATGGTCATACTGAAACTGGCAGTTAAGCCAGAACCAGGATTGCAGTACCCTTTGCAGGGTGGATAGTACTCTGCAAACCTGCAGAGTTTCAGCCTCCTAGCTTTTTCCCTCTTGGAGAAATACTACTTTTCAGGGCTATTTTTCTCTATGCAAAAACAGGCTGGAAATGCATGGAGAAAGCTAAAACCAATAAATGGTCATACTGAAAGTGGCAGTTAAGCCAGAACCAGGATTGCAGTACCCCTTTGTAGGGTGGATAGTACTCTGCAAACCTGCAGAGTTTCAGCCTCCTAGCTTTTTCCCTCTTGGAGAAATACTACTTTTCAGGGCTATTTTTCTCTATGCAAAAACAGGCTGGAAATGCATGGAGAAAGCTAAAACCAATAAATGGTCATACTGAAAGTGGCAGTTAAGCCAGAACCAGGATTGCAGTACCCCTTTGTAGGGTGGATAGTACTCTGCAAACCTGCAGAGTTTCAGCCTCCTAGCTTTTTCCCTCTTGGAGAAATACTACTTTTCAGGGCTATTTTTCTCTATGCAAAAACAGGCTGGAAATGCATGGAGAAAGCTAAAACCAATAAATGGTCATACTGAAAGTGGCAGTTAAGCCAGAACCAGGATTGCAGTACCCCTTTGTAGGGTGGGTAGTACTCTACATACCTGCAGAGTTTCAGCCTCCTAGCTTTTTCCCTCTTGGAGAAATACTACTTTTCAGGGCTATTTTTCTCTATGCAAAAACAGAATGGAAATGCATGGAGGAAGCTAAAAAACAATAAATGGTCATACTGAAAGTGGCAGTTAAGCCCGAACCAGGATTGCAGTACCCTTCTGTATGGTGGAAAGTAGTCTGGATACATACAGAGTTTCAGCCTCCTAGCTTTTTCCCTCTTGGAGAAATACAGCTTTTCAGGGCTATTTTTCTCTATGCAAAAACAGGCTGGAAATCCATAGAGAAAGCTAAAACCATAAAATGGTCATACTGAAAGTGGCAGTTAAGCCCGAACCAGGATTGCAGTACCACTTTGTAGGGTGGATAGTACTCTGCTTACCTGCAGAGCTTCAGCCTTCTAGCTTTTTCCCTCTTGCAGAAATACTACTTTTCAGGGCTATTGTTCTATATGCAAATACAGGCTGGAAATGCATGGGAAAGTTAAAAACAATAAACGGTCATACTGAAAGTGGCAGTAAAGCCGGAACCAGAATTGCAGTACCCTTTTGTAGGGTGTATAGTACTCTGGAAACGTGCAGAGTTTCAGCCTCCTAGCTTTTTTCCTCTTGGAGAAATACAACTTTTCAGGGCTATTTTTCTCTATGCAAAAACAGGCCGGAAATCCATAGAAAAAGCTAAAACTAATAAATGGTCATACTGAAAATAGCAGTTAAGCCAGAACCAGGATTGCTGTACCCCTTTGTAGGGTGGATAGTTATCTGCAAACCTGCAGAGTTTCAGTCTCTTAGTTTTTTCCCTCTTGGAGAAATTCTACTTTTCAGGGCTATTCTTCTCTATGCCAAACAGGCTGGAAATGCATGGAGAAAGCTAAAACCAATAAATGGTCAAACTGAAAAGGGCAGTTAAGCCAGAACCAGTACTGCAGTACCCCTTTGTAGGGTGGATAGTGCTCTGCAAATCAGCAGAGGTTCAGCCTCCTAGCTTTTTCCCTCTTGGAGAAATACTAGTTTTTAGGGCTATTTTTCTCTATGCAAAAACAGGCTGGAAATGCATGGAGAAAGCTAAAACAAATAAACGGTCATAATGAAAGTGGCAGTTAAGCCAGAACCAGGATTGCAGTACCCTTTGCAGGGTGGATAGTACTCTGCAAACCTGCAGAGTTTCAGCCTTCTAGCTTTTTCCCTCTTGGAGAAATACTACTTTTCAGGGCTATTTTTCTCTATGCAAAAACAGGCTGGAAATGCATGGAGAAAACTAAAACAAATAAACGGTCATAATGAAAGTGGCAGTTAAGCCAGCACCAGGATTGCAGTACCCCTTTGTAGGGTGGATAGTACTCTGCAAACCTGCATAGTTTCAGCCTCCTAGCTTTTTCCCTCTTGGAGAAATACTACTTTTCAGGGCGATTTTTCTCAATGCAAAAACAGGCTAGAAATGCATAGAGAAAGCTAAAACCAATAAACAGTCATACAGAAAGTGGCAGTTAAGCCTGAACTAGGATTGTAGTACCCCTTTGTATGGTAGATAGTACTCTGCAAACCTGCAGAGTTTCAGCCTCCTAGCTTTTTCCCTCTTGGAGAAATACTAGTTTTCAGGGCTCTTTTTCTCTATGCAAAAACAGGCTGGAAATGCATCGATAAAGCGAAAACCAGCCAAAGGTCATACTGAAAAGGGCAATTAAGCCAGAACTGGGATTGCTGTACCTGAATGTAGGGTGGATAGTACTCTGCAAACCTGCAGAGTTTCAGCCTCGTAGCTTTTTCCCTCTATGAGAAATATTACTTTTCAGGGCTATTTATCTCAATGCAAAAACAGGCTGGAAATGTATGGAGAAAACTAAAACCAATAAACGGTCATACTGAAAAGGGCAATTAAGCCAGAACCAAGATTGCAGTACCCCTTTGTAGGGTGGATCATACACTGCAAACCTGTATACTTTCAGCCTCCTAGCTTTTTCCCCTCTTGGAGAAATTCTTCTTTTCAGGCATTTTTTTCTCTATGGAAAAACAGGTTGGAAATGCATGGAGAAAGCTAAAACCAATAAACAGTCATACTGAAAGTGGCAATTAAGCCAGAACCAGGATTGCAGTACCCCTTTGTAGGGTGGATAGTACTTGGCAAACCTGCAGAGTTTCAGCCTCCTAGCTTTTTTCCTCTTGAAGAAATATTAGTTTTCAGGGCTATTTTTCTCTATGCAAAAACAGGCTAGAAATGCATGGAGAAAGCTAAAACCACTAAACGGTCATACTGAAAGTGGCAATTAAGCCAGAACCAGGATTGCAGTACCCCTTTGTAGGGTGGATAGTACTTTGCAAACCTGCAGAGTTTCAGCCTCCTAGCTTTTTCCTCTTGAAGAAATATTAGTTTTCAGGGCTATTTTTCTCTATGCAAAAACAGGCTGGAAATGCATGGAGAAAGCTAAAACCAATAAATGGTCATACTGAAAGTGGCAGTTAAGCCAGAACCAGGATTGCAGTACCCCTTTGTAGGGTGGATAGTACTCTGCAAACCTGCAGAGTTTCAGCCTCCTAGCTTTTTCCTTCTTGGAGAAATACTAGTTTTCAGGGCTATTTTTCTCTATGCAAAAACAGGCTGGAAATGCATAGAGAAAGCTAAAACCAATAAATGGTCATACTGAAAGTGGCAGTTAAGCCAGAACCAGGATTGCAGTACTCCTTTGTAGGGTGGATAGTACTCTGCATACCTGCAGAGTTTCAGCCTCCTAGCTTTTTCCCTCTTTGAGAAATACTACTTTTCAGGGCTATTTTTCTCTATGCAAAAACAGGCTGGAAATGCATGGAGAAAGCTAAAACCAATAAATGGTCATACTGAAAGTGGCAGTTAAGCCAGAACCAGGATTGCAGTACCCCTTTGTAGGGTGGATAGTACTCTGCAAACCTGCAGAGTTTCAGCCTCCTAGCTTTTTCCCTCTTGGAGAAATACTACTTTTCAGGGCTATTTTTCTCTATGCAAAAACAGGCTGGAAATGCATGGAGAAAGCTAAAACCAATAAATGGTCATAATGAAAGTGGCAGTTAAGCCAGCACCAGGATTGCAGTACCCCTTTGTAGGGTGGATAGTACTCTGCAAATCTGCATAGTTTCAGCCTCCGAGCTTTTTCCCTCAGAGAAATACAACTTTTCAGGTCTATTTTTCTCTATGCAAAAACAGGCTGGAAAAGCATGGAGAAAGCTAAAACCAATAAATGGTCATACTGAAAACGGCAATTAAGTCAGAACCAGGATTGCAGCACCTATTTGTAGGGTAGATAGTACTCTGCAAACCTGCAGAGTTTCAGCCTCCTAGCTTTTTTTCTTCTTGGAGAAATACTAGTTTTCAGGGCTATTTTTCTCTATGCAAAAACAGGCTGGAAATGCATAGAGAAAGCTAAAACCAATAAATGGTCATACTGAAACTGGCAGTTAAGCCAGAACCAGGATTGCAGTACCCTTTGTAGGGTGGATAGTACTCTACAAACCTGCAGAGTTTCAGCATCCTAGCTTTTTCCCTCTTGGAGAAATACTACTTTTCAGGGCTATTTTTCTCTATGCAAAAACAGGCTGGAAATGCATGGAGAAAGCTAAAACCAATAAATGGTCATACTGAAACTGGCAGTTAAGCCAGAACCAGGATTGCAGTACCCCTTTGTAGGGTGGATAGTACTCTACAAACCTGCAGAGTTTCAGCCTCCTAGCTTTTTCCCTCTTGGAGAAATACTACTTTTCAAGGTTGTTTTTCTGGATGCAAAAACAGGCTGGAAATGCATGGAGAAAGCTTAAACCAATAAACGGTCATACTGAAAGTAGCAGTTAAGCCAGAACTAGGATTGCAGTACCCCTTTGTAGGGTGGATAGTACTCTGCATAACTGCAGAGTTTCAGCCTCCTAGCTTTTTCCCTCTTGGAGAAATACTACTTTACAGGGCTATTTTTCTCTATGCAAAAACAGGCTGGAAATGCATAGAAAAAGCTAAAAACAATAAATGGTCATACTGAAACTGGCAGTTAAACCAGAACCAGGATTGCAGTATGCCTTTGTAGGGTGGATAGTACTCTACATACCTGCAGAGTTTCAGCCTCCTAGCTTTTTCCCTCTTGGAGAAATACTACTTTTTAGGGCTATTTTTCTCTATGCAAAAACAGGCTGGAAATGCATGGAGAAAGCTAAAACCAATAAATGGTCATACTGAAAGTGGCAGTTAAGCCAGAACCAGGATTGCAGTACCCCTTTGTAGGGTGGATAGTACTCTGCAAACCTGCAGAGTTTCAGCCTCCTAGCTTTTTCCCTCTTGGAGAAATACTACTTTTCAGGGCTATTTTTCTCTATGCAAAAACAGGCTGGAAATGCATGGAGAAAGCTAAAACCAATAAATGGTCATACTGAAAGTGGCAGTTAAGCCAGAACCAGGATTGCAGTACCCCTTTGTAGGGTGGATAGTACTCTGCAAACCTGCAGAGTTTCAGCCTCCTAGCTTTTTCCCTCTTGGAGAAATACTACTTTTCAGGGCTATTTTTCTCTATGCAAAAACAGGCTGGAAATGCATGGAGAAAGCTAAAACCAATAAATGGTCATACTGAAAGTGGCAGTTAAGCCAGAACCAGGATTGCAGTACCCCTTTGCAGGGTGGATAGTACTCTGCAAACCTGCAGAGTTTCAGCCTCCTAGCTTTTTCCCTCTTGGAGAAATTCTACTTTTCAGGGCTATTTTTCTCTATGCAAAACAGGCTGGAAATGCATGGAGAAAGCTAAAACCAATAAATGGTCATACTGAAAGTGGCAGTTAAGCCAGAACCAGGATTGCAGTACCCCTTTGTAGGGTGGATAGTACTCTGCAAACCTGCAGAGTTTCAGCCTCCTAGCTTTTTCCCTCTTGGAGAAATACTACTTTTCAGGGCTATTTTTCTCTATGCAAAAACAGGCTGGAAATGCATGGAGAAAGCTAAAACTAATAAATGGTCATACTGAAAGTGGCAATTAAGCCAGAACCAGGATTGCAGTACCCCTTTGTAGAGTGGATAGTACTCGGCAAACCTGCAGAGTTTCAGCCTCCTAGCTTTTTTCCTCTTGGAGAAATACTAGTTTTCAGGGCTATTTTTCTCTATGCAAAAACAGTCTGGAAATGCATGTAGAAAGCTAAAACCAATAAATGGTCATACTGAAAGTGGCAGTTAAGCCAGAACCAGGATTGGAGTACCCCTTTGTAGGGTGGATAGTACTCTGCAAACCTGCAGAGTTTTAGCCTCCTAGCTTTTTACCTCTTGAGGAAATACTACTTTTCAGGGCTATTTCTCTCTGCAAAAACAGGCTGGAAATGCATGGAGAAAGCTAAAACCAATAAATGCTCATACTGAAAGTGGCAGTTAAGCCAGAACCAGGATTGCAGTACCCCTTTGTAGGGTGGATAGTACTCTGCAAACCTGCAGAGTTTAGTTTCAAACTCCCAGCTTTTTCCCTCTTGGAGAAATACCACTTTTTCAGGGCTATTTTTCTCTATGCAAAAACAGGCTGGAAATGCATGGAGAAAGCTAAAACCAATAAACGGTCATACTGAAAGTGGCAGTTAAGCCAGAACCAGGATTGCAGTACCCCTTTGTAGGGTGGATAGTACTCTGCAAACCTGCAGAGTTTCAGCCTCATAGCTTTTTCCCTCTTGGAGAAATTCTACTTTTCAGTGCTATTTTTCTCTATTCAAAACAGGCTGGAAATGCATGGAGAAAGCTAAAACCAATAAATGGTCAAACTGAAAAGGGCAATTAAGCCAGAACCAGGATTGCAGCACCTCTTTGTAGGGTAGATAGTACTCTGCAAACCTGCAGAGTTTCAGCCTCCTAGCTTTTTCCCTCTTGGAGAAATACTAGTTTTCAGGGCTATTTTTCTCTATGCAAAAACAGGCTGGAAATGCATGGAGAAAGCTAAAACCAATAAACGGTCATACTGAAAGTGGCAGTGAAGCCAAAACCAGGATTGCAGTACCCCTTTGTAGGGTGGATAGTACTCTGCAAACCTGCAGAGTTTCAGCCTCCTAGCTTTTTCCCTCTTGGAGAAATACCACTTTTCAGGGCTATTTTTCTCTATGCAAAAACAGGCTGGAAATGCATGGAGAAAGCTAAAACCAATAAATGGTCATACTGAAAGTGGCAGTTAAGCCTGAACTAGGATTGCAGTACCCTTTGTAGGGTGGATAGTACTCTGCAAACCTGCAGAGTTTCAGCCTCCTAGCTTTTTCCCTCTTGGAGAAATACTTGTTTTCAGGGCTCTTTTTCTCTATGCAAAAACAGGATGGAAATGCATTGAGAAAGCTAAAACCAACAAATGGTCATACTGAAAAGGGCAGTTAAGCCAGAACCAGGATTGCAGTACCCCATTGTAGGGTGGATAGCATTCTGCAAACCTGCAGAGTTTCAGCCTCGTAGCTTTTTCCCTCTTGGAGAAATTCTACTTTTCAGCGCTGTTTTTCTCTATGCAAAAACAGGCTGGAAATGCATGGAGAAAGCTAAAACCAATAAACAGTCATACTGAAAGTGGCAGTTAAGCCAGAACCAGGATTGAAGTACCCCTTTGTAGGGTGGATAGTACTCAGCAAACCTGCAGAGTTTCAGCCTCCTAGCTTTTTCCCTCTTGGAGAAATACTACTTTTCAGGGCTATTTTTCTCTATGCAAAAACAGGCTGGAAATGCATAGAGAAAGCTAAAACCAATAAATGGTCATACTGAAACTGGCAGTTAAGCCAGAACCAGGATTGCAGTACCCCTTTGTAGGGTGGATAGTACTCTGCAAACCTGCAGAGTTTCAGCCTCCTAGCTTTTTCCCTCTTGGAGAAATACTACTTTTCAGGGCTATTTTTCTCTATGCAAAAACAGGCTGGAAATGCATGGAGAAAGCTAAAACCAATAAATGGTCATACTGAAAGTGGCAGTTAAGCCAGAACCAGGATTGCAGTACCCCTTTGTAGGGTGGATAGTACTCTGCAAACCTGCAGAGTTTCAGCCTCCTAGCTTTTTCCCTCTTGGAGAAATACTACTTTTCAGGGCTATTTTTCTCTATGAAAAAACAGGCTGGAAATGCATGGAGAAAGCTAAAAACAATAAATGGTCATACTGAAACTGACAGTTAAGCCAGAAACAGGATTGCAGTGCCCCTTTGTAGGGTGGATAGTACTCTACAAACCTGCAGAGTTTCAGCATCCTTGCTTTTTCCCTCTTGGAGAAATACTATTTTTCAAGGCTATTTTTCTCTTTGCAAAGACGGGCTGGATATGCATGGAGATAGCTAAAACAAATAAATGGTCATACTGAAAGTGGCAGTTAAGCCTCAACCAGGATTGCAGTACCCCTTTGTAGGGTGGATAGTACTCTGCAAACCTGCAGAGTTTCAGCCTCCTATCTTTTTCCCTCTTGGAGAAATACTACTTTTCAGGGCTATTTTTCTCTTTGCAAAAACAGGCTGGAAATGCATGGAGAAAGCTAAAACCAATAAACGGTCATACTGAAAGTGGCAGTTAAGCCAGAACCAGGATGGCAGTAGCCCTTTGTAGGGTGGATAGTACTCTGCAAACCTGCAGAGTTTCAGCCTCCTAGCTTTTTCCCTCTTGGAGAAATACTACTTTTCAGGGCTATTTTTCTCTATGCAAAAACAGGCTGGAAATGCATGGAGAAAGCTAAAACCAATAAATGGTCATACTGAAAGTGGCAGTTAAGCCAGAACCAGGATTGCAGTACCCTTTGTAGGGTGGATAGTACTCTGCAAACCTGCAGAGTTTCAGCCTCCTAGCTTTTTCCCTCTTGGAGAAATACTACTTTTCAGGGCTATTTTTCTCTATGCAAAAACAGGCTGGAAATGCATGGAGAAAGCTAAAACCAATAAATGGTCATACTGAAAGTGGCAGTTAAGCCAGAACCAGGATTGCAGTACCCCTTTGTAGGGTGGATAGTACTCTGCAAACCTGCAGAGTTTCAGCCTCCTAGCTTTTTTTCTTCTTGGAGAAATACTACTTTTCAGGGCTATTTTTCTCTATGCAAAAACAGGCTGGAAATGCATGGAGAAAGCTAAAACCAATAAACGGTCATACTGAAAGTGGCAGTTAAGCCAGAACCAGGATTGCCCTACCCCTTTGTAGGGTGGATAGTACCCTACACACCTGCAGAGTTTCAGCCTCCTATCTTTTTCCCTCTTGGAGAAATACCACTTTTCAGGGCTATTTTTCTCTTTGCAAAAACAGGCTGGAAAAGCATGGAGAAAGCTAAAACCAATAAACAGTCATACAGAAAGTGGCAGTTAAGCCTGAACTAGGATTGTAGTACCCCTTTGTATGGTAGATAGTACTCTGCAAACCTGCATAGTTTCAGCCTCTTAACTTTTCCCTCATGGAGAAATACGAGTTTTCAGGGCTCTTTTTCTCTATGCAAAAACAGGCTGGAAATGCATGGATAAAGCGAAAACCAGCCAAAGGTCATACTGAAAAGGGCAATTAAGCCAGAACTGGGATTGCTTTACCTGAATGTAGGGTGGATAGTACTCTGCAAACCTGCAGAGTTTCAGCCTCGTAGCTTTTTCCTCTTGGAGAAATACTTTTCAGGGCTGTTTTTCTCTATGCAAAAACAGGCTGGAAATGCATGGAGAAAGCTAAACCAATAAATGGTCATACTGAAAGTGGCAGTTAAGCCAGAACCAGGATTGCAGTACCCCTTTGTAGGGTGGATAGTACTCTGCAAACCTGCAGAGTTTCAGCCTCCTAGCTTTTTCCCTCTTGGAGAAATACTACTTTTCAGGGCTATTTTTCTCTATGCAAAAACAGACTGGAAATGCATAGAGAAAGCTAAAAACAATAAATGGTCATACTGAAACTGGCAGTTAAGCCAGAACCAGGATTGCAGTACCCCTTTGTAGGGTGGATAGTACTCTACAAACCTGCAGAGTTTCAGCCTCCTAGCTTTTTCCCTCTTGGAGAAATACTACTTTTCAGGGCTATTTTTCTCTATGCAAAAACAGGCTGGAAATGCATAGAGAAAGCTAAAACCAATAAATGGTCATACTGAAAGTGGCAGTTAAGCCAGAACCAGGATTGCAGTACCCCTTTGTAGGGTGGATAGTACTCTGCAAACCTGCAGAGTTTCAGCCTCCTAGCTTTTTCCCTCTTGGAGAAATACTACTTTTCAGGGCTATTTTTCTCTATGCAAAAACAGGCTGGAAATGCATGGAGAAAGCTAAAACCAATAAACGGTCATACTGAAAGTGGCAGTTAAGCCAGAACCAGGATTGCAGTACCCCTTTGTAGGGTGGATAGTACTCTGCAAACCTGCAGAGTTTCAGCCTCCTAGCTTTTTCCCTCTTGGAGAAATACTACTTTTCAGGTCTATTTTTCTCTATGCAAAAACAGGCTGGAAATGCATGGAGAAAGCTAAAAACAATAAATGGTCATACTGAAACTGGCAGTTAAGCCAGAACCAGGATTGCAGTACCCCTTTGTAGGGTGGATAGTACTCTACAAACCTGCAGAGTTTCAGCCTCCTAGCTTTTTCCCTCTTGGAGAAATACTACTTTTCAGGGCTATTTTTCTCTATACAAAAACAGGCTGGAAATGCATGGATAAAGCTAATACCAAAAAATGGTCATACTGAAAGTGGACGTTAAGCCAGAACAAGGATTGCTGCATGGCTTTGTTGGGTGGATAGAACTCTGCATAACTGCAGAGTTTCAGCCTCCTAGCTTTTTCCCTCTTGGAGAAATACTACTTTTCAGGGCTATTTTTCTCTATGCAAAAACAGGCTGGAAATGCATGGAGAAAGCTAAAACCAATAAATGGTCATACTGAAAGTGGCAGTTAAGCCAGAACCAGGATTGCAGTACCCCTTTGCAGGGTTGATAGTACTCTGCAAACCTGCAGAGTTTCAGCCTCCTAGCTTTTTCCCTCTTGGAGAAATACTACTTTTCAGGGCTATTTTTCTCTATGCAAAAACAGGCTGGAAATGCATGGAGAAAGCTAAAACCAATAAATGGTCATACTGAAAGTGGCAGTTAAGCCAGAACCAGGATTGCAGTACCCTTTGTAGGGTGGATAGTACTCTGCAATCCTGCAGAGTTTCAGCCTCCTAGCTTTTTCCCTCTTGGAGAAATACTACTTTTCAGGGCTATTTTTCTCTATGCAAAAACAGGCTGGAAATGCATGGAGAAAGCTAAAACCAATAAATGGTTATACTGAAAGTGGCAGTTAAGCCAGAACCAGGATTGCAGTACCCCTTTGCAGGGTTGATAGTACTCTGCAAACCTGCAGAGTTTCAGCCTCCTAGCTTTTTCCCTCTAGGAGAAATACTACTTTTCAGAGCTATTTTTCTATATGCAAAAACAGGCTGGAAATGCATGGAGAAAGCTAAAACCAATAAATGGTCATACTGAAAACGGCAATTAAGTCAGAACCAGGATTGCAGTACCCTTTGTAGGGTGGATAGTACTCTGCAAACCTGCAGAGTTTCAGCCTCCTAGCTTTTTCCCTCTTGGAGAAATACTACTTTTCAGGGCTATTTTTCTCTATGCAAAAACAGGCTGGAAATGCATGGAGAAAGCTAAAACCAATAAATGGTCATACTGAAAGTGGCAGTTAAGCCAGAACCAGGATTGCAGTACCCCTTTGTAGGGTGGATAGTACTCTGCAAACCTGCAGAGTTTCAGCCTCCTAGCTTTTTCCCTCTTGGAGAAATACTACTTTTCAGGGCTATTTTTCTCTATGCAAAAACAGGCTGGAAATGCATGGAGAAAGCTAAAACCAATAAATGGTCATACTGAAAGTGGCAGTTAATCCAGAACCAGGATTTCAGTACCACATAGTAGGGTGGATAGCACTCTGCAAACCTGCAGAGTTTCAGCCTCCTAGCTTTTTCCCTCTTGGAGAAATACTACTTTTCAGGGCTATTTTTCTCTATGCAAAAACAGGCTGGAAATGCATGGAGAAAGCTAAAACCAATAAATGGTCATACTGAAAGTGGCAGTTAAGCCAGAACCAGGATTGCAGTACCCCTTTGCAGGGTTGATAGTACTCTGCAAACCTGCAGAGTTTCAGCCTCCTAGCTTTTTCCCTCTTGGAGAAATACTACTTTTCAGGGCTATTTTTCTCTATGCAAAAACAGGCTGGAAATGCATGGAGAAAGCTAAAACCAATAAATGGTCATACTGAAAGTGGCAGTTAAGCCAGAACCAGGATTGCAGTACCCCTTTGTAGGGTGGATAGTACTCTGCAAACCTGCAGAGTTTCAGCCTCCTAGCTTTTTCCCTCTTGGAGAAATACTACTTTTCAGGGCTATTTTTCTCTATGCAAAAACAGGCTGGAAATGCATGGAGAAAGCTAAAACCAATAAATGGTCATACTGAAAGTGGCAGTTAAGCCAGAACCAGGATTGCAGTACCCCTTTGCAGGGTGGATAGTACTCTGCAAACCTGCAGAGTTTCAGCCTCCTAGCTTTTTCCCTCTTGGAGAAATACTACTTTTCAGGGCTATTTTTCTCTATGCAAAAACAGGCTGGAAATGCATGGAGAAAGCTAAAACCAATAAATGGTCATACTGAAAGTGGCAGTTAAGCCAGAACCAGGATTGCAGTACCCCTTTGTAGGGTGGATAGTACTCTGCAAACCTGCAACGTTTCAGCCTCCTAGCTTTTTCCCTCTAGGAGAAATACTACTTTTCAGGGCTATTTTTCTCTATGCAAAAACAGGCTGGAAATGCATGGAGAAAGCTAAAACCAATAAACGGTCATACTGAAAGGGGCAGTGAAGCCAAAACCAGGATTGCAGTACCCCTTTGTAGGGTGGATAGTACTCTGCAATCCTGTGGAGTTTCAGCCTCCTAGCTCTTTCCCTCTTGGAGAAATACTACTTTTCAGGGCTATTTTTCTCTATGCAAAAACAGGCTGGAAATGCATGGAGAAAGCTAAAACCAATAAATGGTCATACTGAAAGTGGCAGTTAAGCCAGAACCAGGATTGCAGTACCCCTTTGTAGGGTGGATAGCATTCTGCAAACCTGCAGAGCTTCAGCCTCCTAGCTTTTTCCCTCTTGGAGAAATAATACTTTTCAGGGCTATTCTTCTCTATGCAAAACAAGCTGGAAATGCATGGAGAAACCTAAAACCAATAAACAGTCATACTGAAAGTGGCAGTTAAGCCAGAACCAGGATTGCAGTACCCCTTTGTAGGGTGGATAGTACTCTGCAAACCTGCAGAGTTTCAGCCTCCTAGCTTTTTCCCTCTTGGAGAAATACTACTTTTCAGGGCTATTTTTCTCTATGCAAAAACAGGCTGGAAATGCATAGAGAAACCTAAAACCAATAAATGGTCATACTGAAAGGGGCAGTTAAGCCAGAACCAGGATTGGAGTACCCCTTTGTAGGGTGGATAGTACTCTGCAAACCTGCAGAGTTTCAGCCTCCTAGCTTTTTCCCTCTTGGAGAAATACTACTTTTCAGGGCTATTTTTCTCTATGCAAAAACAGGCTGGAAATGCATGGAGAAAGCTAAAACCAAAAAAATGTCATACTGAAAGGGGCAGTTAAGCCAGAACCAGGATTGCAGTACCCCTTTGTAGGGTGGATAGTACTCTGCAAACCTGCAGAGTTTCAGCCTCCTAGCTTTTTCCCTCTAGGAGAAATACTACTTTTCAGGGCTATTTTTCTCTATGGAAAAACAGGCTGGAAATGCATGGAGAAAGCTAAAACCAATAAACGGTCATACTGAAAGTGGCAGTAAAGCAAAAACCAGGATTTCAGTACCCCTTTGTAGGGTGGATAGTACTCTGTAAACCTGCATACTTTCAGCCTCCTAGCTTTTTCCCTCTTGGAGAAATACTACTTTTCAGGGCTATTTTTCTCTTTGCAAAGACAGGCTGGAAATGCATGGAGATAGCTAAAACAAATAAATGGTCATACTGAAAGTGGCAGTTAAGCCAGAACCAGGATTGCAGTACCCCTTTGTAGGGTGGATAGTACTCTGCAAACCTGCAGAGTTTCAGCCTCCTAGCTTTTTCCCTCTTGGAGAAATACTACTTTTCAGGGCTATTTTTCTCTATGCAAAAACAGGCTGGAAATGCATGGAGAAAGCTAAAACCAATAAATGGTCATACTGAAAGTGGCAGTTAAGCCAGAACCAGGATTGCAGTACCCCTTTGTAGGGTGGATAGTACTCTGCAAACCTGCAGAGTTTCAGCCTCCTAGCTTTTTCCCTCTTGGAGAAATACTACTTTTCAGGGCTATTTTTCTCTATGCAAAAACAGGCTGGAAATGCATGGAGAAAGCTAAAACCAATAAATGGTCATACTGAAAGTGGCAGTTAAGCCAGAACCAGGATTGCAGTACCCTTTGCAGGGTGGATAGTACTCTGCAAACCTGCAGAGTTTCAGCCTCCTAGCTTTTTCCCTCTTGGAGAAATACAACTTTTCAGGTCTATTTTTCTCTATGCAAAAACAGGCTGGAAAAGCATGGAGAAAGCTAAAACCAATAAATGGTCATACTGAAAAGGGCAATTAAGCCAGAACCAGGATTGCAGCACCTCTTTGTAGGGTAGATAGTACTCTGCAAACCTGCAGAGTTTCAGCCTCCTAGCTTTTTCCCTCTTGGAGAAATACTACTTTTCAGGGCTATTTTTCTCTATGCAAAAACAGGCTGGAAATGCATGGAGAAAGCTAAAACCAATAAATGGTCATACTGAAAGTGGCAGTTAAGCCTCAACCAGGATTGCAGTACCCCTTTGTAGGGTGGATAGTACTCTGCAAACCTGCAGAGTTTCAGCCTCCTAGCTTTTTCCCTCTTGGAGAAATACTACTTTTCAAGCCTATTTTTCTCTATGCAAAAACAGGCTGGAAATGCATGGAGAAAGCTAAAACCAATAAATGGTCATACTGAAAGTGGCAGTTAAGCCAGAACCAGGATTGCAGTACCCCTTTGTAGGGTGGATAGTACTCTGCAAACCTGCAGAGTTTCAGCCTCCTAGCTTTTTCCCTCTTGGAGAAATACTACTTTTCAGGGCTATTTTTCTCTATGCAAAAACAGGCTGGAAATGCATGGAGAAAGCTAAAACCAATAAATGGTCATACTGAAAGTGGCAGTTAAGCCAGAACCAGGATTGCAGTACCCCTTTGTAGGGTGGATAGTACTCTGCAAACCTGCAGAGTTTCAGCCTCCTAGCTTTTTCCCTCTTGGAGAAATAAAACTTTTCAGGTCTATTTTTCTATATGAAAAACAGGCTGGAAATGCATGGAGAAAGCTAAAACCAATAAATGGTCATACTGAAAGTGGCAGTTAAGCCAGAACCAGGATTGCAGTACCCCTTTGCAGGGTTGATAGTACTCTGCAAACCTGCAGAGTTTCAGCCTCCTAGCTTTTTCCCTCTTGGAGAAATACTACTTTTCAGGGCTATTTTTCTCTTTGCAAAAACAGGCTGGAAATGCATGGAGAAAGCTAAAACCAATAAATGGTCATACTGAAAGTGGCAGTTAAGCCAGAACCAGGATTGCAGTACCCTTTGTAGGGTGGATAGTGCTCTGCGTGCCTGCAGAGTTTCAGCCTCCTAGCTTTTTCCCTCTTGGAGAAATACTACTTTTCAGGGCTATTTTTCTCTATGCAAAAACAGGCTGGAAATGCATGGAGAAAGCTAAAACCAATAAACGGTCATACTGAAAGGGGCAGTGAAGCCAAAACCAGGATTGCAGTACCCCTTTGTAGGGTGGATAGTACTCTGCAATCCTGTGGAGTTTCAGCCTCCTAGCTTTTTCCCTCTTGGAGAAATACTACTTTTCAGGGCTATTTTTCTCTATGCAAAAACAGGCTGGAAATGCATGGAGAAAGCTAAAACCAATAAATGGTCATACTGAAAGTGGCAGTTAAGCCAGAACCAGGATTGCAGTACCCCTTTGTAGGGTGGATAGTACTCTGCAAACCTGCAGAGTTTCAGCCTCCTAGCTTTTTTTCTTCTTGGAGAAATACTAGTTTTCAGGGCTATTTTTCTCTATGCAAAAACAGGCTGGAAATGCATGGAGAAAGCTAAAACCAATAAATGGTCATACTGAAAGTGGCAGTTAAGCCAGAACCAGGATTGCAGTACCCCTTTGTAGGGTGGATAGTACTCTGCAAACCTGCAGAGTTTCAGCCTCCTAGCTTTTTTTCTTCTTGGAGAAATACTAGTTTTCAGGGCTATTTTTCTCTATGCAAAAACAGGCTGGAAATGCATGGAGAAAGCTAAAACCAATAAATGGTCATACTGAAAGTGGCAGTTAAGCCAGAACCAGGATTGCAGTACCCCTTTGTAGGGTGGATAGTACTCTGCAAACCTGCAGAGTTTCAGCCTCCAAGCTTTTTCCCTCTTTGGGAAATACTACTTTTCAGGGCTATTTTTCTCTATGCAAAAACAGGCTGGAAATGCATGGAGAAAGCTAAAACCAATAAATGGTCATACTGAAAGTGGCAGTTAAGCCAGAACCAGGATTGCAGTACCCCTTTGCAGGGTGGATAGTACTCTGCAAACCTGCAGAGTTTCAGCCTCCTAGCTTTTTCCCTCTTGGAGAAATACTACTTTTCAGGGCTATTTTTCTCTATGCAAAAACAGGCTGGAAATGCATGGAGAAAGCTAAAACCAATAAATGGTCATACTGAAAGTGGCAGTTAAGCCAGAACCAGGATTGCAGTACCCCTTTGTAGGGTGGATAGTACTCTGCAAACCTGCAGAGTTTCAGCCTCCTAGCTTTTTCCCTCTTGGAGAAATACTACTTTTCAGGGCTATTTTTCTCTTTGCAAAAACAGGCTGGAAATGCATGGAGATAGCTAAAACCAATAAATGGTCATACTGAAAGTGGCAGTTAAGCCAGAACCAGGATTGCAGTACCCTTTGTAGGGTGGATAGTACTCTGCAAACCTGCAGAGTTTCAGCCTCCTAGCTTTTTCCCTCTTGGAGAAATACTACTTTTCAGGGCTATTTTTCTCTATGCAAAAACAGGCTGGAAATGCATGGAGAAAGCTAAAACCAATAAATGGTCATACTGAAAGTGGCAGTTAAGCCAGAACTAGGATTGCAGTACCCCTTTGTAGGGTGGATAGTACTCTGCAAACCTGCAGAGTTTCAGCCTCCTAGCTTTTTCCCTCTTGGAGAAATACTTGTTTTCAGGGCTCTTTTTCTCTATGCAAAAACAGGATGGAAATGCATCGAGAAAGCTAAAACAAACAAATGGTCATACTGAAAGTGGCAGTTAAGCCAGAACCAGGATTGCAGTACCCCATTGTAGGGTGGATAGCATTCTGCAAACCTGCAGAGTTTCAGTCTCTTAGCTTTTTCCCTCTTGGAGAAATTCTACTTTTCAGGGCTATTTTTCTCTATGTAAAACAGTCTGGAAATGCATGGAGAAAGCTAAAACCAATAAATGGTCAAACTGAAAAGGGCAGTTAAGCCAGAACCAGGACTGCAGTACCCCTTTGTAGGGTGGATAGTGCTCTGCAAATCAGCAGAGGTTCAGCATCCTAGCTTTTTCCCTCTTGGAAAAATACTAGTTTTCAGGGCTATTTTTCTCTATGCAAAAACAGGCTGGAAATGCATGGAGAAAGCTAAAACAAATAAACGGTCATAATGAAAGTGGCAGTTAAGCCAGCACCAGGATTGCAGTACCCCTTTGTAGGGTGGATAGTACTCTGCAAACCTGCATAGTTTCAGCCTCCTAGCTTTTTCCCTCTTGGAGAAATACTACTTTTCAGGGCTATTTTTCTCTATGCAAAAACAGGCTGGAAATGCATGGAGAAAGCTAAAACCAATAAATGGTCATACTGAAAGTGGCAGTTAAGCCAGAACCAGGATTGCAGTACCCTTTGCAGGGTGGATAGTACTCTGCAAACCTGCAGAGTTTCAGCCTCCTAGCTTTTTCCCTCTTGGAGAAATACTACTTTTCAGGGCTATTTTTCTCTATGCAAAAACAGGCTGGAAATGCATGGAGAAAGCTAAAACCAATAAATGGTCATACTGAAAGTGGCAGTTAAGCCAGAACCAGGATTGCAGTACCCCTTTGTAGGGTGGATAGTACTCTGCAAACCTGCAGAGTTTCAGCCTCCTAGCTTTTTCCCTCTTGGAGAAATACTACTTTTCAGAGCTATTTTTCTCTATGCAAAAACAGGCTGGAAATGCATGGAGAAAGCTAAAACCAATAAATGGTCATACTGAAAGTGGCAGTTAAGCCAGAACCAGGATTGCAGTACCCCTTTGTAGGGTGGATAGTACTCTGCAAACCTACAGAGTTTCAGCCTCCAAGCTTTTTCCCTCTTGGAGAAATACTACTTTTCAGGGCTACTTTTCTCTATGCAAAAACAGCCTGGAAATGCATAGAAAAAGCTAAAACCAATAAATGGTCATACAGAAAGTGGCAATTAAGCCAGAACCAGGATTGCAGTGCCCCTTTGTAGGGTGAATAGTGCTCTGCTTACTTGCAGCGTTTCAGCATCCTAGCTTCTTCTCTCTTGGAGAAATACTACTTTTCAGGGCTATTTTTCTCGATGC
>NC_056731.1:1545137090-1545225747 GCF_019279795.1 Protopterus annectens | reverse complement strand
TATCTTAACAAAATGTAAAAATTATGTATATATATATATATATATATATATATAGATATATATATATATATATATATCTGGGAGTGCTACAGAATCATAAAAGCCCAAAGTCCTGAAGACCATGAAGGGTGAGCTACCTTAAGGTATATGGATGTACAGTACCATACAATCCACCTTGGTTAAATGCAGGCCTACAGCCACCTGCCATACAGACTGTTCTGTTTGTCAGTGTGCTTGTCATGGTGTCAGTTGTGCCTTGTTATGTAACAGTTACATCCCATTTTGTCAGTTGAGGTCTATAACCTCTAGAGATTGTCTACAGAGTGTAGATAGAGGCTGCTGAACTATACACCTGCATTTCTTACCGTTGATTGTTTGGTATCCTGTGGGCCAGTCTGTCTTTACGATTGTACTTTCTATTTATCATATAATCTGTTGTGGTGGATTAAGTGGAGTTTAAGCTGCTCAGTTGCTGTTTTACCCAGTTTGTTCTTTGCTGTAAGTTTACGATTGTACTACTTGATGGCCTTGTCCTGGACAGCAACATTTGTTAACTTTTCCAGACTACTGTATTAGTATCACTGTTTCACAGTTGAATAACTCAGTTTATATGGCTGTCTATGTCTAAGCAGCTATATGACATGGCATATACAACTGTAATAGTACACAAATAAAGCTTTCCCATTTATGCACACCTGTGTGTGATGTTATTTCCTTTGATATCTCTGTGGGTATATGTTGCAGTCAATGAATGTCATTTCTTTGGGTGGCTCCTACAGTCTTCAGTTGGTAAGGTAGTAACTGAAGGAATAGTGGCTGTTCCATATTGTGTTCAAATACTACATATGTAACTTACTGTACATTTCTCTGCATGTGTATGTGTAGTTACATATACATATCTATATATATATATATCTATATATATATATATATATATATATATATATATATATATATATATATATATATATATATCTGTATCTGCATATATGTGTCTGTGTATATGTATCCTTGGGATGCCCATGTCGTGTCAGATCCTGGTTAAGGGATCTGCAACACTTGGTAGTGTACTGCAGGGCAGATGTGTTTGGCTGTGGGGGGGGGTATACCTATTCGTGCAAGACGTATATTATTTGGGGCCTCACAACCCCATTAACGGTGCATATGGACATATATGTTTTAGTTATTTTCATATTGTTATCTACAGATGCCTGTCCCTATATACCTATATAGTTATGTATATCTGCTTACATATGTATAACTATGTCCGTATATACCTACATAAGACATATATATCTATCTATAGATGTAGGCATTTGCATGTATATATGCTTATAAATATATATATATATATATATATATATATATATATATATATATCTATATATATATATATATATATATATATATATATATATATATATATACACACAAATATGTTGTATCTGTTTAGATATTAATATATTTACACACACACATATACATCTAAATGTTGGAATGCATTTTCTGTACTGTTGAATGACTGGGCTGGATGATATGTTTTTGACAACATCAGGGTTATGTATATCTGACATGGCTTAGTGGTAAATCACTTTGGCTATGGAGTGCAGGATCCTGGGTTTGAGCCGTGCAAAGGCTGTTTATTTTGTTGCTGGGAAAAACATGGGCCATTGGATACAGATCGATTAAGGCACTTTAAAACAGTTGTAAGTGGGTTTGCACGGGTTTGCGCTGAGGTAAGCGCTGCTAACTTCTGGTTACAGTTACTTATACTCAGTTAGCTTCTAAATTGCTTAACCTGTGTAAGCATGGCTTACTCCCCCAACAAACAGGCTTAAACCTGCTTACTGCTGCTTAAAAGTGTTTACTTCCACTTACCCCGCACTAATTTCTTTAAAAGAAAAGAAAAGGGGGTTGATAGGAAAGTGGTGAAAAAAGGGGCACAAAGAAGGAAAGACAGTAGGGAAAATAGCCATGAATGTGCAGGAAGAGTGTAGGGAAGGTTCATAGCTGCCCATTTCTTCTACAGCAACAGCTGTGCATATACAGTGAATTTGGAGGTAGATTTGGAGACTCCAACTCCTGGGAGGGGGTGAGAACAACAAAAATAAGTTGTGATGCCAGTTAGATCAGATTACATGTGACCAGTGGACATGTGTGCAAAATGAACAGCTATGTATGGAGCAAGATTTTTTTGTGGGAACAGATTGCACTTTTTTTTTCGGGTGAGAGTGGGATGTTGGGGAGGGGTAGTAGGTATATTTGGGGAGGTAGGTTGAGTAGGTTAACAGACAAGACAAACAAGAGTCGATATATGACACATGTGGGTGGTAAACACCTTAATGGGGAGGGGTGTTGAGAAATCGTAAGCCCACAAGCCCCCTAGTGGAAACAGTGGGACTGAGTTCCCCACCCATGGGCAGTCACCACTGCACCTTCACAGCCATCAAGATGGCTGTGCTAGGGGCTGAGTCACAGAGCCAGGCTGACTCTCTAATTGCGACATGTGGCCCTCGAGCTAGTGTAGAAGATTACCAAACTGCTGGTTGATCTCTCTACGCACCACGACCCCAACCTGGCGATGGGTGACAGGTGCCTGAGCATGCCCAATTCCAGGGGGACGAGCCCCATCCCCTGAGGTGGTTCCGCCCAAAGGTGGTGCAGGACCAATGGACAGGGAGGTCCTGGGTTGGGCCCCAGACATGCTGGTGCCCATTGCCACGGCCAGCTGAGGTGGGACAGGTGGGTCCACTGAGATCGGCCTTCCCAAGCATGCTATAGTATTTAGATTTCATCATATGTGAGTTAGTAATAGTCAACACATTACTGGGTTAGGTATAACAGCATGCATAGATATTCCCATTAACCCAGACACCAGATACGGAACAGTTGCATAGCAAACAGAACACGTGCATATATGGGACCACCGTGGTAATAAGAACAGCATGCAGGTACATTGATGGCACCATGCCACCAATGTTGGAATAATTCAATATATCACATGCATGGGAATCATTAAAATATTTATCAAACAATTGGACATTATCAGAGTCATTACATTCTAGTTGGGGTGGGTATGTTGATTATTGTTGGAGATATGGTAAGGGGGGGAGATGTCAATTAACCACTAGTATATTCCTGTAGTCCACATTACTTTCCTAGTCAATGCTGTTATCTGTACCTTACAAGTCTTACTACACTACCCTATAGCCTTAGTTTGGACAGTGATATGGCTGTCGTCATCTTTACACATGAACTAGTTTTACCTGCAGTATACACTTCTTATCTGGTATACCTGTGGAGGGAATGTTTGTTAACACTAACTAACTGTTTCTACACATACTCCAAGGTTCCAAGTTGATGCTGTGCACATAGCTATCCAACTATGTCTTCACAGACTCTGGCCATGTGTTGACCACATGCTGGTGTGCCGGGACATATCTAGAATATTGCCCACTTCCACCTTTAGAGACCTGACACACACACATATACATGCTTTCCTACACAGTTATCTTATGTAGCACAGTGTGTGATAGTGACCAGGGATACTTTGTTATTCAGAGAAACTGCAACACTCACAAGTCCCTACATTACCAGAATGAACAGTACCAGTACAGGTTATGATGGTCTGTATTTCTCACCACAGTGTTCATATCCAACGTATCTGATGGAGCAGAGTTTGTTAGCGCTACCTGACTGTTGCACACAAATTTCCGGATTACACATTAATAGTATGCACATACATCTCACTCTGTTACTGTACAGACTCTGGTCACAGCTTGACAACATGGGAGTGTAGATAGGACATACCTGAAATATCACTCTCCTAACAGTTTTGGGGGGTTGCTACAGTGACAGGTGGGATTTCATAGATGTTTGATAATCACTTGTATTCCCTGTTTGCTGGCTAGACATCTGGGATCATCCCACAGACTTACCAGGGGGACAGGGGGACAGGCAGCAGATATGGGCCCATATACTGGACATTCTGGCCTCATCTGTACAGTTGTAGGGTATGATTCTGTATGCAACCTGTGAAGGCTGCCAGCCTAGCCAGATATAATTTTATAGATAATTCTATCATTTGTAGATATGAATGTTGAACTACAGACCTTAATTGAAA
Source organism: Protopterus annectens (assembly GCF_019279795.1). Taxonomy (NCBI): domain Eukaryota; kingdom Metazoa; phylum Chordata; order Ceratodontiformes; family Protopteridae; genus Protopterus; species Protopterus annectens. The sequence continues at coordinate 1,545,221,624 of NC_056731.1, read as the reverse complement.
GAAAATACTGTGAAATGTTGAAATACAGGCTTGTTTCCTTAAATGAAAGAATATACTGTGAAATGTTGAACTTAAAACAATGTAGCAACATTGCCCTCCGCTGTAAAGAAAGCTAAGTCAAGAATTTCTTGCCTGTCCTTTGAAGTCAAAATTATTTCATGTCTGTCCCTTTGAAGTTAAAATTTGGAGTTGATGAGTCTGGAGTGAAGCATCCTGCCTATTGTTTTAACTTAAGGAATAATTACTAGAGTTTACATATGGAATGTCTTTTATGGCTGTAGTTTCCTGCAATGCAAGATAACAAAAGAATGTAGTATCTGTCAGCCTGGGAACCCCAGTAAAGTGTAAAAATGATGTAATGGGAATCAGGAGTGAAGATAGCAATTTAAACAGAGAAAATCAGAAGGCATTAAGCATTTTTGTCTTGACCATCCAACTGACCAGCACTGTCTTGCTCTGTAAGTAAACATATCTTAAATTTGTGTTTTCTCTTAGTAATAGCTAGAAACTAGAAATATTAAATTAAGTGTTTTTCTGTGATGTCAGAACTGTACTACTGAATTATTTTAAGTATTTTTCTGTGATATCTGGACTCGTGACTAGCACTGTGTAGTAAGAAGTATTGTCTTGTGTTTTTATTATTTATTATTAAATATTTTAAAACCTTTTAACTGCAGCAGTTCTGTGTAGAGATAATTTAAGCTCTAGAGTACATTGCATATTTATACTGATTACTGTACCAAGTCACTCTAAGTCTTGACTGTTTAGTTATACTACCAATTGGATAATAATATTGCACAGTAATAATTGGACACCCTTTCATAAAGGCCTTTGAGTAGCTGATAAATATTAGCTGAGTGGTGGCAGTGATTTCTATCATATAGTCTAGGTAAAAAGGGCACAGCTGGAGAACCTGTGCCAGCCTTCCCCAGAAGTGTCTGTGTGGTTGTATAAACTCTTATCTCAAAGTGTGTGTGTGTCAGCTACTTGGGCAGGGACACAAAGCACTGGTTGAACAGAGAACATGCTGGAGAGTTTAGCCTGCCCAGCTGGTTGAGATCTGAACCCTATAGCTGTGCCAGTGGGGAGTCTTATTGGGGACCTGGCGAGCAAGGGAGTGACCAGCCCTGGACTTACTGTGATTTCTGTGTGCTCTTAAGGGAAATTGCACTTTACTGTGTGTATTTATTATTCTTTCCTCCTAAATAAGATGCCCCTCACTGTTGTTAGTAGTGAGGATTGAGGTTCTTTGATTGCTGGGCCAGGGCACGAGTGTCACACAGCCTACTTCCACTCCCAGGATTCAGACCATGGCTGTGTCTGCTACAACTTAAACACTGTCCATCACAGTTGTGTCTGCTATATAGATATTGATGTATATCACCTATCTGCTTTCTGTCTTATTAATCCCCATGTGCTTTTGCATTCTGACTTTGTATTACAACACTCTTACACAGATTTCCTAGACAGTTATATGTTGTAGGACAGTGTGGGCAACAGTGATGTGTAATACCTCATTATTCAGAGCAACTGCATCAGTCACAATGTCATATGATACCACTGTGAGCAGTACCAGTACTGGGTATCATTCTTGTATTTCTGGGCAGTGTTGCTATCTGACAGACCTGTTGGAGGGATGTTCATTAGCATTACCTGAATGTTCCCACACACAGTACCAGATTCTGCATTACTATTATGCTCATACATCTCACTTTGTTACTGTACACACTCTGACCATAGCTTGACAAGTTGGGGTGTAAATGGGACATACTATTCTTATTATTATTATTCTTATTCACATCAGGTATTGGGGAGTTGCGAGTGTGCCAGCTTTGTTCTCATAGATGTGTGTCAATCAGTTGTATTTCCTTTTTGCTGCCTATATGTCTGGGATCATCCCACTAATTTCCCAGGGGGACAGGTTGATAGGCAACAGATATGGGCCACTTTAATCGACATTCTGGACATATCTGTACAGTTGTGGGGTAGGATTCTGTATGCAGACTACGACCACTGGTGGGATTTGAATCGTGGCTGTGTGTGCTAAAAAAACAACAGCTCACATCTCAGTTGCATGTGCTATTCAGTTTTTGTTGTCTGCATTTTCCCTATTTACTGTCTATGTATCTCTCAGTTTTACTAAATGGCCTCTGGGGATTACATCTGTCATATACAGGTATTCCTACACATTCAATTTATAGTGCACGGTGTGGGTAACAGTGCTTAATACAACAGTACTATTACATGATTGCAAATCTACATTACAATATGATACCAGAATATACACATGCAGTCCAGCAGTTAGACTTGTTTTGTCAGGCTACTACACTTTTATTGACATACAAACAATATGAGACTCTTCCTGACATATTCTCTAGTGTATGCAATACTTGCCTTAAACAACACAGGTTTTATATAGACAATTAATTTACTACTACTTTTAGTTTTATTTCCTATGAGAGTAAATGCAGTAGTATTACTGTCCTGCCTCACGTCACAACCTCACCAGATGACTGATGTGGGCCTCCTGGTTCGCGGCCCACTCCAGTGCAGCTGTGAGGAACATAAGAGGAATATTTAGCCATTCCTGTCCATGATATACCTGAGCTGGCAGTTATTACACATATACTGGGGTGACACTTACACATGACTGGAATATCCCCTGCTGCTCTAGCCTCTTCAAGCCACTCCTCCAACAGGTCCCCCTTATGCCACTTCAGGTTGGCATAGGGGTGCCTGACCTGCTCACCAGTTTGGGGTATGGCAGTGGCACTGGTGAGGTCACATGAGAGATGGTCCCAGGCCTCTGTCTTATATTGGGAACCCTGGTACTGGCCCTGCAGCAGTCTCTAATCATGGTCTTTGACAAGGAGTCCTGCCATGACCTTGGACTCCTGGATGCACCAGCACTGTGCCTGAAAGCACGCACCTCCTCCCCTTCCTGCCATAGTGCCTGCAAGCGGAAGCTACAACTAGTTATGAAATATATTCCCATCTCTTGGGTTTAAGTAGGGCCGATTTCCCACCCTTTTCTGCGATTTGCCAGTTTTGAAAAGGCTAAGCTATGGGAAATTTGCTTACCTAAGGTTGGCATTGTTTAAAGGGGTATACCACTGGGAACAATGGGTTAGCTGGTCTACACATTCCTTTCACCTCCTATGCTGGCCTGTGCAATGCTTAGCATTGCTTACATTAGACTTTGCATTATATTTCCTTTTTGGCATTGATTTCTTATTCATTACATCTTATATATTTGCCTGGTATCCATGATTAATGTGTACGTACACTCTATGGGGTCCTTGTGTTTTATTGGGGACTTCAACACTCTATTACAATTACACCTCACTTCTGGGCTTACTGCTGTACTCTAGTTCACATATTTATGTTATCTAGTGGGTTATGGAACATATGCCTGTATACGAATTCCTTTCACAGGTTCAGTTTGGTTTTACTATGGTGAGGACTTGTTTGCTGATACCTCATTCTTCTGTACTTCTCTAATGGCTTGGTTGTTAACTACTGTGACTACAGTGTATAATAAGGTCCTGGGTTCAAGACTTGCATGCCTGTTTATTTTGTTGATGGGCAGAACAAGGGCCGTTGGATACAGAGTGATTAAGACACTTTTGAGCAGTTGTAAGCGGGTTTGTGTGACAGTAAGCATTGCTAACCTGCCATTAGATTTGCTTACAGAAAGTTAGCTATTGAACTGCTTAACCAATGTAGGCATTGCTTACCACTGCGCAAATGGGCTTAAGCCCACTTACTAGTGCTTAAATATGCTTGCTAATGCTTATTTGTGCTTAAACCTGTTTACTAGTGCCTTATTCATTATGACACTGACACCTCACATGTGCATTTACTGCAGTGCTCCAGTTCATAAAAATATGTTATTTAGTGGGTTATGCAACATAAATTTTACTCATAATGTGCTTTGCCAAGGAAAATGGAATCTGCTGCAGTGGGACTCAAACTGGGAAAGCCCACTCGTAAGGTGAATGCTCTGCCCACTACACTACTGCTATGCTGCTTCAGTTGCATATATCTTCCTTGTTATCCTCTTCAGCCATTTAAGCTGCAATAACAGTAGCTAAGCGATGGGCAAACCCACCTATGGTTAGCTTTATTGGGATTAAAAAAAAAAATAAAGGGTTTCTTCATTTTATTTATGTATACTGTTGCTGCTGTACACAAGGGGGACTGTTGGTGGGGATATGCTGACACCTATGAACGGTCTTGCTCATTTCATACCCCTTTATGCTGCTCTTCATTGCAGGGGCATGTATATTCTGAGAGGTCTGCTCTCAGGCACGCCCCCTGCACTCTTACATGCTCCATGTAAGCATAGGAGCTCAGGCAGCGCACCTCATTACTATGCATGGTGCGCCGCCATCCTGCTCCTAAATGGCCACCTCCGTGCTGGATTAAGCTAGTCCTGCACGGGGGAATAGTAAATCTGGGGGCATGTTGCATATGGGTTTGTCAGGATGAACCACACAGACATAATGAATTAGTTTCTAGCTTTCATCAGGTCTTTAATCAGTCTTTAGAAGGAGTCTGTAGCATGTGACATGCAGTTTCTCTGTAACTGTTTAAAGGTTATACTCCATATATTACATAAGATATGTGCTCTATGCATTTATTTAATTTCTCTAATAAAACCACAGCTTGTTTATCTCTACCTCTAAAAATGTCATATTTTTTTCTCTTCTGGTAGCATCTTTAAGAATTTCTAGTAGTTGCAAATTATTTCTTTATGAACTGTTGCACTGATCAAACAGTTTAATTTTTTAAAAAAGTTAATCCTCTGCTTAAGGGCAATTTTCACACGGTTATTATTCATAAAGTCAACAATTTTAAAAAAATGTTCTGCCACTTGAATATGACTCAAGATATTGTGGGATTCAGTGTCTGTCATTCTGGAGTGAGATTTCCAGCTAACTATATTACTTTTTACCTGATGTGTTTCAACTCTTCCCAAGAAGAGTGCACACACACACACACACACACACACACACACACACACACACACACACACACACACACACACACACACATGTTATATACTCAATTACAGATCAGCAATGCGCAAAAGAGCATTACCTAACACTATGCCTCCCTTCTGGAATTTGGGCATTTCCTAAATATTAAACAATCCTTCACATTTCATGTTATTTCATTCTAAAACCAGCATATGTTTTCCTTTCTTTCTCATGTGAATATTGAAAATTAGTATATTCTGTGTTGGTAGTTTTAATGTATTCTTGCAATTTTTCTAGGGTACCTTGCTTTCTATTTTCTAGACTTTTTGATAAAAGATCATCCTATTTTGTCAAAGTGAACCTTGCCATTTAAAACTCTCACATTTGTTTGGATTAGCTTTATTTGCATGCCACACTGTTGTAGTTTTGTTCCCAGACTGTTGGAGTTGCCAGGTTTCTTAAATCCTATATTTGTACTCAAGCAAGTCTGAAAATGTAAACTGTTGGTAGTTTGCACACACATGTACATACAATTTTTTTATAATTACGGTACTGATGAAGATGGTGTGTCAAACTAGGAGTGTGGATATGGTTTGTCAAATGTGACCTATTGTGCAATCCTCACATGGTGTGGTCTTGGCAGTACAAAGTGTACTAAGTATAAATGTACAGTGTCATTATAAATAACATAATCTTGATATGAATTAATAGAAGGTAAAAAATATCTTAGCATCACAACTGCATTACATAAAACAAGACTGGATGTGAAGTTAGAATGACTGCTCAGCTGTAGAACTCATTTATAGAATCCTGAAAATGAAAAGTCTTGAAATAATGAATGCCAACATCTGTTTAACAGCTGCCGTGTTTGAAAAGAGCAGAGGAAATGCTCTACACACATACTTCTCAAATATAGTCTTCAATATGAACTTGTCTTAGGCAATGCTTCTTCTTTTTCCAACATAGAAATCTATTGCCAAGAGCAGTTATTTCATGCCACAGTAAAAAGCATGACTTCACACAGCATATAGCTTACACATCCACTAATCACATAGTGCCTCTGCTGATTTACATGTTCCTTAAACCCATAATCTATATGGTGATCAACATGTCCCTTAACATTGTAGTGCCTCCAACAACTTTTATATCCCTTATTCTAATTGTATCCAAAGTGATTTATATGTTCCTTATCACCAGAGAGCCTCTACATGTCCCAAAATCCCATAATACCTTTGGTTATTTTCATGTCAATTAACATCATGGTGCCTTCCTTAACCCATAGTCTGTGTGGTGATTGATGAGTCCTTTTACCCATACTGCCTGCAGTGATTTACATATCATTTAACCCCATAAAATGTCTTTGTTATTTATATATGCCTTAAACCTATAGTGCATCTAGTGGTTTACATATAACTTAGCTATTTAGGGCCACAGGTCATTTAAATGCCCTTTGACCCCATAAATCCTGTGGTGAATGACAATTTACATGTCCTTAAACTCTGGAGTTAATCTATTGTATTGTTTGCTCCATAACTATATAGTGCATGTTGTGATTTACATATGCCTTCATTTCCATTAGACACAGGAGATTCATGTCTTTTAACATCATAGTGGATCAGATTATTTAAATGTCCCATAAGTACATAAGACGTCTCATGAATTACATATCCCTTAACCCTATAATGCCTCTTGTGATGTGAATGCCTCTTATCCCAGTAGTGCCTCTCGTGGTTTACATGCTCCATAAACCAGCATTGTTTCTGGAGATGCACATGCTTCTTAATCTATTTGCACCTCTAAGGACTTACTTGTCCCAAAAAATCTGTAATGGTTGTGGTGATTTAATGTGTATTAACACTGTAGTTCCTTTAGTGATTTACGTGTACCTTTTCCCTGCAGTGTCTCAGGTGACTTAACAAGTGCTTTAACATTATGGTGTCTCTCAAATTTTACATGTGCCTTAACCATGTACTGTTTCCAGTGTATTACATGGGCTTTAAACCCATATTGCCTGTGATGATTTACATGTCTATTAACATCATAGTGTTTTAGGGAATTTACTTGTCCCATAACCCCATAGTATCGCTTGTGAGCTACTTGACCCTTATTGTCATAGTGCCACTGGTTATTCACATATCACGTAACCCCTTAGTGACTTTCGCAATTTACTGATCTCTTAACCCCATAACACCTCTGGAGATTTACAGCTGCTTTAAACCCATACTCCCTCAGCTGGCAAACATGTGCCTCAACCCTGTAGTGACTGGTGATTTGGGTATGCCCTAACTCCTTAGTGATTCTGGTTATTTATGTATCCATTAATTTCATATTGCCTAGCTCTTCTTGTGAGTTACATGCACCTTAAATTTATAGTGCCTCTGGTGGTTTAACAGTGCCTTAACCTAACAAAGTCTGTGGTGATTCACATCCGACTTGAGCCCATAGTGGTCTTGTGATATACATGTGCTTTAACCCTATAGCGCCGCTGGTAATTTACATATGCTTTAACCTCTCTTTAAGTGTGGTGATTTATTTCTGTTGAAATCCCACAGTACCTTTGAAGATTAACATGTGTTTTAACCCCCATTCAGTTCATTTGCATATTCCCTGGCACCAGAGTGACACTGGTTATTGACATATCTCTTTATTCCCTAGTGCCACCAGATATTTATATGTCTGTTTACCTCAGACTCCTCTGGTGACTTACATGTCCTTTAACTCCACAGTGTGTTCCAGTGATTTCCATTTCCCTTAACCTCATAGTGTCCTTAATCATTTTTGTGTCCTTTAACCCCATAATGTCCACTTTAACACCATAGTGCCATTGGTGATTTACATGGCTGGTAAACCCATTGCAGCACTGGTGATTTACATGTGCCTTAACCCTATACTGTCCTTGGTGATATAAATGTGTTTTAACTCTACAGTGTGTCTGGCTTGAAACATATGCCTTAATCCAGTTTGATGATTTACATGACCCTTAATATAGTAGTTGCTCTGGTTATTTACATATACCTAACCTGCAGTGTCTTTGGTGCCTTAAATGTCTCTTAACTCTGTCACACCTCTGGTAATTTACATATCCTTGAATACCATAGTGTTTCTGGCAATTTAGAAATCCTTAAACCCCATAATACTTTTGGTAATTTATATGTCCCTAAACCCCATAGAGTTTCTGGTAATTTACACATTCTTTAACCACATACGGTCTGCAGTGACTTATAAATTATTTTGCCCTGTAGTGGCTTAGGGGATTTGTATTCTCCTTAAGCTTTACTGCTTCTAGTTATTTACTTGTGTCTGAATTCTGTGGTGGCACTGGTGATTTACATGCCCTTAACCCATAGTGTTTTAGATGAATTACTTATGATTTACATATGCCTTAAAATTGTGGTGCCTCTGGTGATTTTCATTTTGATTAATCCCATAGAGGGTCTGGTAACTTTGATTCTATTTAACTCCATGTTGCCACAGGTGATCTATATGCCCATTAAACCCATAATATCCTTGGTGATTTCTTTGTCCTTTAGCTGTACAGTAACACTCTTAACCCCATAGAGTCTAAGGTGATTTACATGTCCCTTTGCCTCTAGTGAGTCTGGAGATTTACATGATTCTTAATCCCATAGTGTGACTGATGAGTTAACATGTCCCATAACCTCACAGTACATCTAATGACTTTTATGTCCCTTAACCCCACAGTGCCTCTGTTTTTTTACATGTATCTTAAACTTTAGTGTCTCTTGTCATTGACATATCTGTTAAATAGATAGTGGCCCTAGTAATTTACATGTCCTTTAATGCAGTAGCTCTTCTAGGGATTTATATGCCCCTTAGCCATACAACGCCTCTCGTGATTTTCCTCTCCCTTAACCCCATAGCTTTTTGCATAATTTAAGTGTCTCAACTGAATAGTGGCTCAACTGGTCATCATATCCATTGATCCCATAGAAGCCACTGCAGCCATATGAGTTGCCATTACTACTCAGTTATTCACAGTCTTGCACCTTGCATTAATGCCCATCTGTCTTCTTCAAACTGTTCATTAGTAGGAGCACACCCACACCCATGTCTTGAATGCCTGTTCTCATGTGGGACATCTAAAGTCAAACTTTGTAATCTAAGTCCTGGCACATTAATTCACTATTCCTGTACTTCTGGGTCTGGCATTAGTTCATCCACTGCAGGTGCCTATCATTCCTCACTACTAATGCCTTACTAATTTAATCACATTTGCTCCATCAGGTGCTGGTTTCTTTGTCTTTCTCTCTTTCTTTTTAAGTCTTGCAGCTGCACATCCTTAAAGGAATTCTGCCTTTCTCCCTCCTACTTTGACTGTGTTACCCTTTCTCTGAAACAGATTTTATATCTGAAATCTTCACAACAGAATTTTGTCTCCATCTGCTCTCATGGAAATCAAGCTCAGTCAGCACTGTCATGTCCCTCTGCATATAAAATTATCTCAACCATTAATATCCTATATTTTGACATCATTTTCCTTTGGATATTCAGCATTGGCATCCTCACTGTATCCTACTTCACAAGTTCCTGCACTACAGATAAAAGCAGGGTACTTGCCTCTTGCATCACCATAGTTTAGTGGGGTTCTTTTAGTAGCGTAACTCCTGTCATCAGGGAATATTCACCCTGGCATTCATCATACAACATTTGTCATGATACCAGTCTTTCTTTATCTACATGCATAAATCATTTCTTGCTTTGTGCCTTAATAACCACATCTAGACATGTAGAACTTAAAGAGTATGAAATGTGTTAAGTCTGGTTATAACACAGTGTATAAGTTGCATACTTGTTATCTGGGCACAGCTCCAGCAGAATGTCTTGCTTTTGCTGAATGGCTAAGCCCACTAGGCAGAAGTGTGCCTTTCCAAGGTTAACAAAGCACCACTGTCTGGTTATTGGAATTGCTCTAAGTCACAGATGTTGCAAGTGAGACTTAAGGGAATTGTACCTAGTACTATACAATGGAGATTTTTAGCAGATCATAGCCTTAACTATTTCTGCCAGACTGATACTGCCTTTGTCTAACTTGTTTACTGGGAAAATGGGCCATGCTGTCTTCCTTACTGATCTCACATTTGCTCGGTTAGCACACTCACAAATAAACATTTCTTTACAACAAGAATTAAACTTTATGACTGTCCCTGAGCATCACAAGTCTCTTCATTGTCATGACTTTTTGCCTTCCTAAGGGACTTTCATAATAATTCCCATAAACCTCATCCTTTCAATATTTGCTGATAAACACTGGAGAAATACCCTTGTAATTAGTTACTCTGGAACTCTGTCACTCTGATATACTCATTAAAAAGTTACTTTCACTCAGTTTGATCACTTTTTTTACTAGGTGTCACCACTGCTCTGCCTGAGCAGCATTACATAGCTCCTTTTTATTAATAAACTGAAAAATAGCCTCCTCCTTTTTTGTCCCACTATATGCCATGGTGCCATTAGTGGTACTTAATGTATTTACTTTGTCTTATTGGTTACTTCTCTGCACAGCAAGAAATAGGCAAGTTGAATTTACCAGTCACAAGATTTATCCACTTTCAAATGAGATTACCAAAAACTGTATACACTCTGTCACTACTTACACTTACCATAGCAGTGGCTTTATCTCCATTCCTACTTCATATACCCCCTACTCCTTCACTTTCTGTCTCAAAACTACTACCACATTAAGTGTTAAGAACTACATATTCAATGTCTTAGGTTCATAGGTTCATAGGTAGGTACTAGGCTATCGGCCCTGGGGCCTATACAAGCCCAGTCAAAAAGGTACCCTGGCTTTTGCCACCCAAGAAAATTATTTTCCTGTGCCATTGATGAGCAGAGCCACAGAAGTGATCCCCGGGGTGAATTTCCTATTTTCCATCCAATCATCAAGATTTTTCTTGAAGAGTGCTAATGAGGAACTTTGTTTGATATAGATAGGTAGTTTATTCCAGAGTATGGGAAGTCTCTGGGACAGGAATCTATCCCTCCGGCATGTTCTGTTTATTGTGGTGACAAGATTTAGGTCCCTAGAGCGTGTAGCTCAGAGGGATTGGGATTTCTTTAAGTGGAGCATGTCCAACAGCTCTGGGTTTGACATAGCTTTGTATGTTAGTCAGAGATCACCTCTGAATAGGTGATATGCGACGGAGTAAAGCTGGAGTTTTTTGAGACGGTCTGCGTAGGTCATCTGTTTGAGGCCAGTAATCCTCTTTGTGAGGTATTTCTGCGGCCTTTCCAGTTGTTGTAGATGTTTTGTGAGGTACATACCAAAAGGGGCATTGGACTCTATAATGGGTCTAATGAATGACGAGTAGAGGGGAACAATGACCTCTTGTTTTCTGGATGAGAAACCTTTTGTGATGAGGTGTGCCATGTAGAAGGATTTCCTGACTACTGTGGCGATGTGTTTATCAAAGGAGAGACTACTGACCAACTGCGTCCCAAGGTCTCTTATCACACTTTCGGGGTTAAGTATACTACCACCTATGTTGTAGTTCATGGGTACACAGTTTTTACCAAAGGGGATGACAATGCACTTTTTGGCATTGAGCTTGAGGCAATGGCTTTGACACCAGGCATCTGTTTCAGTGAGGCCCTTTTGTAGGATGTCCACATTGTTAGGAGTTTCAATTATGGCTCCTAGTTTGCAGTCATCTGCGAACTTCATTAGCCAACGACCTTCTGTGTTAGCCTGTACTTCAGAGAAGTAGATATCAAACAGGAGAGGACCCATGACTGAACCCTGTTGTACTCCACTTGTCACTGGTCTGAAGTCAGATTTGGAGTCTACTACTTTCACAGTGTGGGTTATGCCAGTGAGCCAGTTGGCAACCCATCTTGTGACATATAGGGATTTATACCTAGTTTAGTGAGTTTATCAATAATTCCAGAGTGGAGGATGGTGTCAAAAGCCTTGGCAAGATCTAGATAGGCTGTGTGAACCACCTTACCCTTATCTACGACTTTGGTGACTGCTTCAAAGAAGTCTATCAGGTTTAGGAGACATGATCTGCCTTTTACAAACCCAAACTGGGTGGGGTCCAGAGTTTGGAGATTGCCAATGTCTTTGTTTATAAGTTGCATGATGATACGTTCCATGACCTTGCAGACCATGTTCGTCAGGCTAATGGAGTGGAAGTTCCTGGGGTCTGTGGTGGCTCCCCCCTTGTGGAGTGGGATAACTGTCGCTGTGTGCCATTCAGCAGGCACAAAGCCTGAGGTGAGGCTATGATTGAACATGGTACATAGGTGGGGTGCCAGTTCATTCTGCAGTTCATGTAGAACGCAGCCTGGGATATTGTCTGGTCCCATGGATGCTGTGTTCTTGGCTTTGGAGAGTGTGTTTTTTACCTGTGCAGCCGTGATTACAGGAACTTTGCATTCTTCCAGTATAGAGATGGGCTCTTTAGGGGGTGAGAGGGGGGTAAAGTTAGCACTGAACCTATCTTCCAGGATGTTGGCAATATCAGTTGGGTTCGTATATTTAGTGCCATTGTGCTGTAACGCAGAGCAGATCTGAGTGTTGCCATTGAGATTCTTCACATAGCTATAGAATGCTTTGTGGTTGTCTTTAGAATCAGTGGCGATTTTGTTTTCGTAACTAGCTTTGGAGGATTTTATCAGGGATCACAGCTTCTTATTGAGGCTGACCAGGGACCTCCTCCACTCATGGGATTTTACTCTCTTTTGCAACAGTTTCTTCCTTCTGTTGTACAGTTTGTTTATGGTAGGGGACCACCAGATTGCCTTCCTTTTTTTGGAGGATAGCGTCTTGTTTCTGTTTGGGATAGCACGATCCATGCACTCGTGTAAGTGTTTATAAAGTGCAATTGTGTAGGATTCAGTAGTCGTTACTGTGTTGTCAATCAGCATGGGTGTCATGAAGTTCACCACTTCTGTCTTAAGAAGCATGAAGTTGGCTTTGGAGAAATTTTTTACTACAGTTTCCTTAATGGGAGGTGAGGTCAGGATGTGGATATCTAGTATAATTAGCTTATAGTTGGATCGGACCAATGAGGCGTTGACTTCAGGTATGGAACACCAGTCACTCATGTTGGCAATGACTAGATCTAGGATAGTGTTGCCCCTGGTGGGGGTGTGGCTAAGTTGATTCAGGGCATTGGAGTTTATGAATTCCAGAAAGCGTTGAGTGAATGAGTTGGTACATGAGTAGTTTTCCCAGTTAATGGTGGGGTAGTTGAAATCGGCCATTATTATGGTGTTTGGTTGAACCCTAATATTTTCCAGTACATCAAGGAAAGAAGAGTGGGAATCCTGGTGCATGGTGAGGGATCTGTAGCAAGCTACAATTTGGATTGCAGTTTTGCCCAGAGTTAGTTGCACTTGGATAACCTCGTCTGCATTATGCTGAGCAACTAGCCTGGAGGTGTGGATATCCATAATGAATATGGACACACCTCCACCTTTGGTGTTCCGGACCAGGTTACATGGCCGTAAAGTGTGGTATGAGTTATACCCTGGTAGTGCAGGGGTGCTCTTTGAACCAGGTTTCAGTCACTGCACAGATATGGATGCTCTCCATTTTAAGGAGTGCCTCAAGTGAGTGCATTTTGAGATTTAGACTTCTAGCATTGAGTAGCATCACCCTCAGTTTTTGCTTGCCTGTTCCTGTTACAGTGGTGAATTTGTCATTTGAACCTTGCCTAAAAAGGCACTATAGGGGCGGCAAAAACCTTAGCCAGTATCCAGAATCCCAGGGGTGACAGGTGCAGGCCATCTCTGGCAAAGCATTGTGGTCTGTCGACCATGTCATCCCAGGCAGTGTGGTCTTGTGTGGTCCTTACTGAAAAAACTTGTAAACTTAACTCCAGCACTACACTGTTGATGAAGTTAAAACTTCAACTATTCATAATTTCTATGAAATACTCAGTCATTGCCCCTTCCTTAAACTCTGAAGCAGACATTTATTTGTTTACCTATTTGTGTTCATTTTTCTGTTTTTTTGTTTGCTTGTTCATAGGTTCATAGATTCATAGGTGTGTACTAGGCTAATGGCCCTGGAGCCTTTACAAGCCTAGCCCATAGGATTACCCTGGCATTGTGCCACCCGACCTTAGTTCCTAGTGTCTCTGTCAAGTAGACCCACTGGACTGATCCCTGGGGAGAATTTTCTATTTCCCATCCACTCATCAAGATTTCTGTTGAAGAGGGCCAGTGAAGTGCCCTGCTTGAGATGTATGGGAAGTCTATTCCATAGCATGGGCAGTCTCTGGGTTATGAACCTATCCCTCCAGCATGTTATGTTGAGTGTGATAATAAGGTTGAGGTATCTGGAGCATGTGTTGTGGAGGGACTGGGATTTCTTCAGATGTAGCATTTCTAACAGAGCTGGGTCAGACATGGCTTTGTAAGTCAAGCAGAGATTGCCTCTAAGTAGGCGATATGAGACAGAGAATAGATGGAGTTTTTTGAGTCTGTCCGTATAGGACAAGTGTTTAAGGCCTAGGATCCTCTTTGTGAGGTACTTTTGTGGTCTCTCCAGTTGTTGCAGGTGTATAGTGAGGTACATGACAAATGAGCATTGTACTCGATGATTGGCCTAATGAGGGAAGAGTAGATGGAGACAATAACCTCTTCCTTTCTGGATGCAAAACTCCTAGTAATGAGATGTGCGACATAGAAGGACTTTCTGACCACAGTGGCAATGTGGTGGTCAAAAGAGAGGTTGTTGTCAACCTGTGTTCCCAGATCTCTTATAATGCCTTTTGTGTTCAGTGGACTACCATCAATGTGGCAATTCAAGAGAACCGGGTTTTTCCAAGGGGGATGACGACACATTTTTTGGCATTGAGCTTAAGGCCATGGTTTTGACACCAGCTGTTGGTCTCAGTGAGGCTTTTCTGTAGGAGGTTAACATCACTTGGGGAGTTAATAATAACTCTCAACTTGCAATTGTCTGCAAACTTTGTCAGTCAGAGTCCCTTCGTGTTGGCTTGGGCTTCAGAGAAGTAGATATCAGACAGAGAGGACCCAGGACTGAACCCTGTGGGACTCCACTCATGACTGGTAATCAGTCTGACTTGGAGTCAGCTACTTTCATACTGTGGATTCTATTGCTGAGCCAGTTTGTAACCCACCTAGTGATATAGGGGTTGATGCCCAGCTTAGTGAGTTTTTCTATGATTCCTGAGTTGGTACAGTATCAAAGGCCTTGGCCAGATCAAGGTAGACTGTATGAAACACTTTGCCTTCATCCACAGCTCTGGTGACTGACTCAAAGAAGATAACCAAGTTGAGCAGGCAAGATCTACCCTTCACAAAATCAAACTGTGTAGGATGCAGAGTTTGGAGATTCCCTTTATCCTTGTTTATTAGGTCCTTGATGACGTGTTTCATAGCCTTGCATATCAGACTTATCAGGCTAATGGGGTGATAGTTCCCAGGGTCTGTAGTAGCTCCTCCATTGTGGAGAGGGATGACTGTAGCAGTGTGCCATTCAGTAGGGACAAAGCATGAGGTGAGGCTGTGATAAAACAGGGCACACGAGTGAGGTGCCAGTTCACTCTGTAGTTCATGTAGAACAAAGCCCAGGATATTGTCAGGTCCCATAGAAGCTGTATTCTTGGCCTTGGACAGTGCTGTTTTAACCTGTGCACCAGTAATACTGGGTGCCTGGCAATCTACTGGTACTGTGATTGGTCCTTTGGGGGGGAGCGGTAAAGCTGGCACTGAATCTGTCGGCCAGTATATTGGAAATATCTGTTGGCTTGGTATAAGAGGTACCATTGTGCAGTAGCTCAGAGCAAATCTGGGTAGTGCCATGGAGATTCTTTACATAACTATAGAAGGCCTTGTGGTTGTCTTTACTATCTGCTGCAATTTTGTTTTCAGAGCTAGCTTTAGAGGATTTGATGAGGGATCTCAACCTTTTGTTGAGGCTGATAAGGGAGTTTTTCCAGTCTTGCGACTTCACCTTATTCCGCATCCATTTTTTCCTTCTATTATAGAGTTTGTTTATGACAGGGGAACACCAGATTGGCTTCTTTTTTTTTTGAGGAGAGCATCTTGGTTCTATTGTATTTGTGTACATATTCGTACAGTCCATTGGTGTATGATTCGGCAGTCATGCAACAATTTTCCATTTGCATGGGTGCCATGAAGTTAGCCACCTCTGTTTATAGGAGCCCAAAGTTAGCTTTGGAGAAGGTTTTCATGGTGGTCACCTTTGTGCGGGTGGGGGTGGGGAGGATGTGGATTTCCAAGGTGATTAGTTTCTGGTCGGATCTTACCAGGGAGGAGTTGACTTTTGGTGTAGAGCAATGGTCACCCATGTCAGTACTAACCAGGTCAAGGATGTTGCTACCTCTAGTGAGGGTAAGAACGAGCTGGTCCAGGACATTGGAATGAATGAATTCCAGGAAGTGTTGGGCAGGTGTATTGGTACAGGAGTAGTTTTCAAAGTTAATGGAGGGGTAGTTGAAGTCATCCAGTATGAGAGTGCTAGGTTGGACCCTAATATTCTGTAAGGTGCTTAGGAAAATGGAGTGTGAGTCTTGGGACATGGTTGGGGACATATAGCAGGCTACAACCTGAATCGCTGTCTTACCCAATGTTAGCTGCACCTGAAGTATCTCAGATGCATTATGTTGGGCTACCAGTCTGGAGGTGTGTGCATCCTTTATGAATATGGAAACACCACCGGCTTTTGACCTTCAGTCCAAGTTCTGGGGCGGAAAGGTGTGGAATGAGTTATAGACTGGTAGTGGAGGGGTGCTTTCTGCTGCCTTCAACCAGGACTCTGTTACAGCACAAATGTCGATGTTCTCCATTTTAAGGAGTGCTTCGAGCTAGTGCATTTTGAGATTTAGACTTCTAGCATTGAGCAGCATGACCCTCAGATTGCATTTGCTTGTAGCTGTTACAGTGGTAATTTGGTCTTTGTAACCCCATCCAAAAAAGGCATTATTAGGGTGGCAAGAGGCTTGGCCACTATCTGGAAGCCCAGGGGTGACAGATGCCGGCCATCTCTGGCAAAGCATCGAGGTCTGTCAGTCATGTCATCCCAAGCAGACAGATACTGGATCCCCTTAGAATGACACCAGAAACTTAGCCAATTGTTGAAATCAATAATTCTCTGCTTGTACTGTGGCATCATTCTGGGTGAAAGTAGGATGCTGCTCAGGGATAGTGTCATGCCCACCTGGGCTACAAAATCCGAGAGCTCCTCCATCTCTCTTTTCATGTAGTTCAGGGAGGTATGTCTCAGGTCATTCACACCCACATGTACAATGACATATTCATACCTGTTGTTGAGGGACCTGAGTGTGTGTGTTATGTGGTGGATCCTGGCACCTGACAGGCAATTGACTGTTAATTTCTCCTTATTCAACCTAGTGAGTGGGACATCAGTGTGCCTCACTATCGAGTCACCTATGACTAGTGTGTTGGGCATGCTGTTTTGCCTTAGGGGCTTTGGTTGAGTGGCACAATGTTTAGGAGAGTTATGTGTCTCATGATTAGTGTTGTGTTGTGGTGGTCGAGTGCATTTCTGCCTTGGAGGCCTCTGCTGTTTGGGTAGATTTTTATGAGAACCTCTGTGAAAGCGGGTGTGTGGTTTGTGTTTTTATGTGAAGGCAGTGCTGGTGTGTATTTTGGAGGGTGATGTGTTCCATGTGGTGTGGTCCAAGTGTTGACCTTCTCCTCTTGACCAGCTATTCCATTCTTGTCTGGAGAGTGCGTGGCTTCCAGTTTGGATATATAAGTGCATCTCTCACAAGTCTGAGTGTTGGGAGGTAAGAGGAGAGCGCTGTCAGTGTACATGAGGCAGTTGCTACATTGCCTCAGGATGCCCAAGTTCGTTAATAGGAGAAAGCACAGGGAACTGACCTTTAGACATGCATGGAGGGCTGGGCTTATTTGTCAATTAATGTTATTCATTAGGAAAGACCATCTGTAAAGTCCCATTTTGGTGGAATCCCATGGAGAAAAGTTTCATTATGAAAATAATAACACTGAGAAATGAACTCAATGCACATAAGTAATGAAGAAAACTAAATACATAGCATTATTCAATATACAAAGTAGCATATATAAATAATACCCATTCTTAAAACTGTATATGACTGTGAATACTAAACACAGCCTTTCACAATGCTGGCATTAAATACTGATGCCAGAGTTACAGACCTTTCTCCACTTATTTTCTTTATGTTCATCCAAAAGCAAGTCACACTGCATTAGTTTTCTTGCATGAGAAGTGTAACTCAAAAATGCCTAAAAAGACATGCAGAAAAACTTTTTAATGTAGAGGGCTTGGCTGTGCCAGCACCATGATTTATATATATATATAATAACTCTTATGATTACACAGTGGTAGGAAAAGTTAAAAAAAGGAAAGAAAAAAAGCCAGTTCACATAATATAATTGCAAGTGTTTTTTGTCAAACTGTTTGTTTGTGTCTTTCGGCTTTTCCCGGTTAGGGGTCGCCACAGCGGAAATCCGGTCCGCTAATGATTGGCAGTAGAGGTTTACGTGCTGGCTTGCCGGGCCTAATGCACAACCTTCAATGAAGGAACGCCCATTCATGCATGTCGCTACACAGAAGGCGCTCTAACTGAGAATCGAAGGGCAACGTCTAACTGTGAGGCAACAACGCTACCGCAGCACCACCACCGCAGTCTGTTTTTTGTCAAACTGTAGTTAAGCAAAATTTAAAAAAAAGCCATTTGATAATCCTAGCCTTGTGAATGTTGATACATTTCCTCCATTCACCATGCCCCTCAATCCAAGCTTTTGAAAAACAGTATGGCTCATTGACCACCCAAACTCTTATGATCATCTGCCTGCTGTTCTCCTTCAGTGCATCATGTCTTCTGTCTTTGGCTACACATACCTCATTCATTTCACTATAAACTACAGCCAAACTGTACATGCTACATTTAGAGAGCTGCCAAGCATGTCTGAACCTGTACATTACTCTGTTCTTATCTGTGCATTTACTTATAACAATTTATCATCATACAGGTTCATAGGTTCATAGATTAGTACTAGGCAAACTGTCCTTGTTGGCCATTATAAGCCTAGCCAATTACCCTCATGTGAGAATCAAACCCTCCACCTTTTGTCTGTAAGGTAAATACCTTAACCATTATGCCAACCCCCCCTTGTCAGCTTTCCCCCGTTTCTGTTGCAGTTTGTGAGACTGCATTAAGCTAATGTGGTTATCCAGGTATGTCATATTTCCCATTTAGACCTGGTAGACTCACTCAAGATTTATCTTTCAGTATCACCTATTTTATCTATATAAGCTAACCACTAAATCTTTCACTTCTTAAAGTCACTTTATGCCTGCAGTGCATTGAGCCTATCAGCAGTGCATGTTAAAGTTCTGCATGGAGTCCTACAGCAGAGATTTTTTAAAGAGAGCATTTGCTCCTTCTAGGCAAGATTATGTTCAGTTCCTCAACGATGAAGACCTTGGCATTTATGGAAATCTCATACTGCAAATGAAAACTCCACACTGGGCTGAGGTGAAGGTTTGCTACACTACTGAAGCTCTTGGACTTCTTTAGTTTAAATGGTTGTAGAAGTAAAGTATGTGTGGCAGAAATACAAGGTTTAGCATTGTTAAAGTACACTTTTGTTCAGAATCTGGGAATGATAAACTTTAATTTGCCATTCCTGAATGTTGGATTAGAGAAGTCGTGGCCTGTCATCCATGGAACTAGCTTCTTGAGAGCAGAATCTGTATAGTCTACAGAAATATAAAATGGAAGGAAAAATTCCTGATGAACAATCCACAAGTTGGGGAAATGTATATGGGAAGGGGAAAATAATTAAAAGAAATTTAGGAAACCTGAATGGTAGAACAAACTAACCTACTGTTTTGGATGGCATAGGTGGTGGCCTTGTGCATTAATTTATTGATGAATGGGGGGATTATTCAACAGACAGATGTTAAGGAAGTAAAGCACAGAATAATGCAGGTAAATATTTGTTAAGAGGATTAAAGAAAAGCTTACCAAAATACCTATAAAAGATGCAACCACTGGAGGCCGAAAAATAAAAATAAGACAGAAACTAGATAACCTTAAAAGCAGGTTTCCTGGGGTACACCTACAAATTAAACAAATGCCATAACATTACATGACTTTAGTAACTATACATCCTTCAGAAGATTGTAAGAGATACCACCAATATTCTGCAAATTGTATTTAAGTACCTAATTTCAACATATAGGGAAATTAAGTCAGGAGGTAGGGAGACTATATGACATATTGCTATGCTTCAATTTATATTAGACTTAAGAGAAGGTGGTATGTGAAAGATATAACAAGTGTTCAGTGACACTGGATAATCAAGCAATGAAAATGATACATAATGACTTGTTGGTCTTTTTCAGTTTAAAACACATGCTGGATCTGACCCAGGAGGATCTAAAACAGTAAGGGGTTTTGCCATGGATGACTTTCCAAAGTATCCTAACTGTGGATTGATGAGATTATGTTAGCTGGTAAGCAATGACAGTGGAATGAAAACAGATGCAGGACTTTAAAATGCAAGTTGTGGATGTCAACAGAGTGCTGATGGAAGCCAGGACAAAAAGAATGAAAAATGGATCAAAGACAAACATACAGGAGTAAGTGATGGCAAAGATAATGAGATATTGACAGATATCAAAGCTGATGATTAAAAGTGGGAGTGATCAGTGTTAGACCTCCAAGGACCATTGATCTTTAGATTGATCTAAAAGTGAGCCCAGTAGATACACTGTGGGTAAGCACAGCATAAAACAGAGATCATTAGGAACTAAAAGACTTATGATGGAAGAAAATAGATTTATACATATAATAATGTGATGTTGTTAAATCATTAGTCAAGAATATAGCATGAAGGAGGCATGATAAGTGGGAGAGACAGAAGATAAGAATAGTAACCGCAGGGATGAGATGAAGAATGAGGATAAAACATAAGGGTTAGCAAGAAATGTTACAGTAAGAAGGAATGAAATGGAAGAATAAAATTGCTATGCAGGGGATAAATTGATATTGCAGCCAGTATGGAAATGAAGTGGAAGACAAAGCTACTGAATATAAAAGACCAAACAGCAGTGGCTGCTGTACGAAAGGACCACAATCAAAGTATAGGCTAAAGGAAATGAGGCTGGGATGTATGTATTTTCTAATGTAGAACAACAAAATTTGTTGGCGAATGAGGAGAACATGATAGACACTTAATACAATGACTTACACCTAAATGGGGAGAATTAACATATTCACTTGATGATTGCTAATGAGAGCTTGGAATACAGATGAAAAGTAGGTGAAGGGAATAGTTACAGATATGTATATAGCAGACAAGAGAATAGTCACTCTTGTAATGAAACCAATGAGAAGGCAAATATGCAGCAAAGAATAAAAAATTATAGGAAAGTATTTAGCAAAGAGCACACAAAGGTTCAAGGTGAAAGGCTTTATGATGGTTCATGGCAAGAGGAAGATGGATACATGTGCTAAAGATATTATAGAAGAAAGAATAAAAGTGAAGGAAGATATGGCAAAGGGTGATAAATAGATAGCACTCGTAACCATTGGATAAATAATTCTAAAGTGGCACTGAGGTGTGACAAAACAGTAAAGGGATTAAAATGTTAAAGACATGGAATAAATGGTGCAGAAACATGATATTATCAGTGTCACAGAGTGAGAGGGAGAAAAGAAATAAATGGCAAAATGAATTTTGTTAGAAAGGACAATAAGGTAGATGTATGAAAACTACTACACAGTCACAGAAAGAAGATACCAGTGAATTCAAAGTACGAAAATATAATTACACATCCTAGTGTAGTCTGATGAACTTGAAAGATCATGATATGGTATTTAACACTGTCAGAATATGAATATAGCTGGAAGGATTCAACTAGATGGGACAGAGAAAAATAAAAGTAAACTTATACAACCCAGTATGGAACTATTTTGATGAAAACAATCTTGCTGGTCCACACAAGCTTGGCATCAAAGATGAGGATATGTGCATTGATAGAGGGTGATGGAATAATGAGACAGCAGCAATATACAGTATGGAGCATATATTAATAAAGAATAGGAAAGGAGGTTTTTAGTTAGAATATGTACATTTATAATTATAATGTTTATATTTGATTTCATTATAATATTAATATTATTATTATATTTTTTATTATTATCATTTTTTATACATATTCTTTCATCCTTGTATTTTTAATTCCATTCATCTAATTTTGAAGTGGAATTATATTATTGTATGAATACTTGAGTGTGATGATCATAGTGATGGAAAGAGGGTGTGCTATCCCTTTAAGTCAATTTGAGGAAGTGATGTCATTACTCAGAGTTTTTAAAGCCAAGAGGACTGTTGAAACTTGTTTTGGATACATTGTTTCTGAAGAAGTTAGTCTGTGGACTGACAAAAAGCTATATTTTTAAGGCTTAAATAAATCAGTTTTGCCAGAGTTTTTCCTGTTTTCCAGTTTTTAGCTTTCAGTTGTTCGCTCATTGGATTTATCTGCTTGTATAGCTGCTTACTTTGGGTGTACTCCAGCTGAGTTTGCTGTTGGATTTCCTTTGGGAGTTTACAGGCCGTTGGTTTCCTCTGTATGTTTCCTGAAGTTTGTTTCGTGTTTTTACTTGAGTTGGTCATGGATTCATCGGCGGTTGCTTCCTCTGGCATCTCCAATACAGCAGAGACTGGTAATTTGACGGTACTTATTAGCCTTCTAACGGATAAAGTTGAGAGTTTGTCCCAACGTGTGGATTATGTATTGGCAGCATCTCGACAGGTACATGACACCGAGCCTAAGTCTGTTTTACAAGAATCTTTTACTTTTGCATCAGTTTGTGGGTCGGGGTCAGTGTCTGACAGTATTCCACCAGGCCAAGCTGGTAAGTCTTTTCAGTCATCATTAATGGCTTTGCCAGATGGGAGAACAAATGTGAATATGAACGCATGTAACAGAGATGTACAGTTGGGGGACACGCTTTCGCAGTGGTTGGATCGTCCTTTTTCTTTCTCTAACTGTGACTCGGGGCCAGTTGAATCAATTATACCTGTGGTGCCTTTGGGGGAGAGATTATCGGTGTTTGACCAAAAATTATTTAAATTAAGAAAGCTTCAACTTGAGGTGGCGTACTTTAAAGAGTGTGAACATGCAAAGGTGGTACCCAAGGGGCTGAGGTCCTGGCAGTACCCTACGGGGCTGGCAGAGGGGTCACATTTCCATAAAGACTTGGTGGAATTGTTCGACACACATGGGTTCGAATTATTGAATTTGATTCGTTCCCATTATCAAGCAGCTATAGACATCTTAATGAATGATTTGAACTTATTAAATACATCTATCATGAATGACTTGGAATTTTCTAAGTTTAAGTTTGATTACGATCGGACTTTTAAAAGTATAGACCAGCATATGACCAAGATTAACATGCTGAAAACACAAAAATTGCAGAGAGACATAAAGCATATAAAGAAGGGTAGGCGTCCAGACCCCCAAATCTCAGGGCAATTCGTTGATGCCAGATACGCATTTACCGGGGACCCGACATTGGACATGTGATCGCGAAGGAGGGCCTCATGTCAACACAAAACCGAAAACGACATCTCAAGCGGTGATGACTGAATCTTGGACAGATAAGATGAATATAGAAAATCAGCCCAATTTGCTTAATAATGATGATGATGAGGCAATTTTTCAGGGGGTGGCCTCGACTCAAGAGCCATCACCGGAGAAGAAACAATCGAAAAACAAAACTCGGATGAAGAAGACCTAGACATTACCCGGTCTGATTATGATCAACCTAAAATCCTGTTTAACTCTAAGAAGGACTTTAAAATATATAACTTTTCTTCTTTTCAGCCTCCGATGGAGTTGGTGGACTTATTAGCTAAAGGCATGTCCTTCGTGCCTAGTAAAAGAGCAGACTTGACAGAGTCATTATTGGATTTGAAGTTGTTCATTAGGAAATGTAATTTCAGTTTGATGTTGGGGAACATAGGTACCACATTAACTCCCTTTCTCATTCCCAGTACTTTCAACCCCCCCATACATCCATCACTGTCACTCTTTGAGAGAATGTGTGAAGTGGAAATCTGCCGCTCTATGGAGTTGAGGGCCACTTCTAAGTACAACATCACAAAAGAAGAGTGGGAGTTGTTGAAACTCCTGAAAGACTCCTCAGTTAGGGTGATGCAGCCGGACAAAGGGGGTGGGCTAGTATTGATGGAATTGGTGGATTATAATGAGAGAATTGAGACAATTTTGTCTTCGGAGAGTTATGTGCCTATTTCCTTGAATGAGTTGAATGGGCATTTAACTAGGATCCAGATGTACTTTGAAGACATGTACATGAATGGGTCTATAAACAAGAGTGTTTTTAATTATATAACTATGGTATCTCCGAGAATACCAGTGGTTTTTGGAAATCCTAAAATCCACAAGGATGTCCATGATCCACCAATGAGACAACTGGTTAGTGCAAAAGGGAGCATAACTTATGCAGCAGCCAAGCGTCAAACTTGAAGAGCAGATATCTAAGGATTCATGGTCTTTTCTGGCAAGGGTGAATTCTTATACCCTGAAACCAGGTGATGTCTTCTTAACCATAGATGTGGTTGACTTGTACTCTTCCATACCCCATGACATTGCGTTAGAATGGGTAGAGGAAAGGTTATGGGCAAGGGGTGCCCCAAAAGAGGAGATCTCAATGGTGAGAGAGCTTTTAGATATAATTCTCACTGGTAATTTTGTGACATTCAATCAGAAATATTATCATCAGATAAAAGGGGTCCCAATGGGGTCACCATGTGGGGGGAGCATTGCCAATTTGGTTTTGGCATCGTGGGAGAGCATTTTTGTGTTCAAGCATTCATTTTTAGCAGAGAGGGTCCATCTGTATACAAGGTTTTTGGATGATATTTTTATTATTATGGAAGGAAATAGGGAGGTAGCGGACAGTTTGGTGAAGGAGTTCAACAATTCCACTGAGTTTCTGAAATTCACCTGGGAGTACCATGAAATAAGGGTGTCTTATTTAGATGTGGAGTTAATAAAATCACCTGAAAATGGGTGCATGGTAGCCAAGATTTATCGAAAGCCGACATGGTCCAATAGCTACCTTCATTTCGATAGTAATCATCCATATCTCCAAAAACGTGCCATTGTGAAAGGACAGTTAGTCCGAGTGGCTAGAATGGTGACCTTAGATGACGATTTTGTGGTAGAAATGGAAAACATCAAAGAATTGTTTTCTAATAGAGGCTACCCGACCCCCATGTTGGTAGAGCTAATAATGGAGGTACAGCGGAAGAGAAGGGTAGGATTTTACCAACTGCTATAGAATTTCCATCAGGGGTGACTGAATGTAGATAAGGGGACAGATGAGAATCCCCAGTCCGTTAATCAGTCCATGAGGTATGTAATGACATATAGTTTGGATGCCCCAGAAATCAGCTCTATTATAAAAAGATTTTGGGCAGTCGCTATCAGTGAGTTTGACGGGCTGCAGCAATTGGGCCCCCTAGTTCAGTTTACATATAGGAAGGGCCCTTGCCTAAAGAACATTTTGGAAAGCCAGTTGGGAAGTACAAATATAAGGGCCGGTATGTATACATGCAATTCATGTAGATATTGCAGATTTGTCAAAACGGGGCTTCATTTTTCTATCCGGAATAACATCTATACAGTAAAAGGAAGATATAACTGTAAAAGTTCTCATGTTGTATATGTGGTATGTTTTTCCTGTCTGTGTTTCTATGTGGGGAAAACGGACAGGAAACTGTGCCAACGCATATATGAACATGATTATGCTATAAAAAAGAACAAGGAAGAAAATGCCCTAGCTAAACATATTCAAGAGCATCCTGAGCATGGATTTGGCTTTATGGCTATTGATCATATAAATACCAGACATGGAAAAGGGAAGGATTCATTATTATTAGAAAGGAAGGAATTGCTTTGGCAATTGAGACTCAGAGCATTTGCTTCTCCAGGTCTCAATGGCATGTTGTCCATTTCATGCATCTTAAAGTTAAAGAGCCTGGAGAGGTAGTTAAATTCTACATGGGGATTTTAATGAGTTTATATTTATGCATGGTTACATGAAAAAACATTTTATATAAATTTTACATAAATGTTATAAAAAAAATTTTTAGATGTTGAACCCCATTACACTTGGTAAATAGGAGAGTCACATATAGAAATGGAGCAGTGAATTTTATTGCAGTTTGGGAATTTGTATTTGCTGCATCAGGTTTTTAGTTAGAATACGTACATTTATAATTATAATGTTTATATTTGATTTCATTATAATATTAATATTATTATTATATTTTTTATTATTATCATTTTTATACATATTCTTTCATCCTTGTATTTTTAATTCCATTCATCTAATTTTGAAGTGGAATTATATTATTGTATGAATACTTGAGTGTGATGATCATAGTGATGGAAAGAGGGTGTGCTATCCCTTTAAGTCAATTTGAGGAAGTGATGTCATTACTCAGAGTTTTTAAAGCCAAGAGGACTGTTGAAACTTGTTTTGGATACATTGTTTCTGAAGAAGTTAGTCTGTGGACTGACGAAAAGCTATATTTTTAAGGCTTAAATAAATCAGTTTTGCCAGAGTTTTTCCTGTTTTCCAGTTTTTAGCTTTCAGTTGTTCGCTCATTGGATTTATCTGCTTGTATAGCTGCTTACTTTGGGTGTACTCCAGCTGAGTTTGCTGTTGGATTTCCTTTGGGAGTTTACAGGCCGTTGGTTTCCTCTGTGTGTTTCCTGAAGTTTGTTTCGTGTTTTTACTTGAGGTGTTTGCCTAACTCAGGGGATATAAGGATAGTGTAGATCAATATGTATGAGTGTGCATCTTTAAGAAGCTATCCAAGGGCTTGCACAAATGAATAAATACTGAGCACATGCGAGCCTGACTGCCATTTTGTAGTAAGCTGTTGAAATGTAAGCATGTATGCATGTAAGGTCTGTCTTTTAACCCATTTGTTTATATTTTATGATGTTATCCATCCTAGTGTGTTTCTGTGTGTGAAAGCATCTAAACGAAATACACAGCCAGCTTGTTAACTATGTTAGAGAGGGAATAGCGACATGGTGTCAGAATTGGGATATATAAAGGATCATGATGTTAGAAGAATGGACAAAATGACTAGTTGCCATAAAGAGTTCTAGTTTCTTCCACAGAAGTCCAAGGGGCATCCAGATGGCACTGGAGGAATACACAGGAGTGAATTATCCCTAGTGGACATATAATTTGTAAAACAGGTCAGAAACAAATTTCAGATATAAAAACTTGCTCAAAACTATTTCTTATTTGCAAAATATGAAACGAGGCATACAGAACGTTCTAGGCAATATTTAAATAAACTATGTCTGATATTGATAAATATATTCAAATTACTATGGAAAATGTTTGAAATAAAGTCTGAATTGCATAAAAAAAATAAAATAAGAGGAAACGACTGCATTTTCCCTAAGCATGTACTTTTCATATTAATTAAAGATATCCAAGTTATTAGAAGTGTATAAAGTGTTCACATACTTGGGCAGTATTATAGTAAAGTTATTTCACAAAATACAGCCATTACAGAGCATATTTGCCAAGTACAGTATTTTGAAGAGTTTATTGTGTATTTGAATGTAATTACTAGCTCACATAGTCTGCTCATACATAATTACAAGGGCCATATTTTCAGTGTGCTTGTGCATACTTTGTGGACATGGCAGATGGATTTCGAAAATGCAGTGCACTTGTGTTTGACAATAATATTGCAGAGAACTAGAGAGTGTTTGAGCAAGAATATAACATTTTTACACAGGGTGTATTTTCTGATAAAGATGACCATACAAAGGCATTTATTCTGCTCAATTTAGCTGGGTTAGAAGCCACTGAAAGGGATGATTCATTTGTGTATGCACCTGCTATCTTTGCAGGAGAGGGGGGAAACCATCATATTGTTGTCCAGGTTGAGTAAAGGGATGATCCTGAGTGCTTAAAACATAAATTTAGAGAAATGTGTATCCTCCAGACAAATGTTACAACAGAAAGGGACTTATTTTACACAAGGGATCAAAGGCCTGGTGAAACTTTGACAGCATATATAACTGACTTGAAAAACAAGGTTAAGCTGTGCAAATTTGGTGATTTAAGAGATGAGTTGATCAAAGACAGACTTGTATGTGGTATTAAAGATGATGCTATGAGACAGATTTTGCTTCGTGACAGTGATTTAACTTTGAATAAGGCCATTGAGATTTGTCAGATATATGAGCTCACAGAATAGCACACAATTATGCTTACAAATGAGAAAAGCTCTAGAAGCACAGTGACAAAGCTTATGTTGATAGCATGCAGCATGTGGTTAAAAGAAACAGGCCAAGGCACATGGCAGCAACTCTAGCCCTTGAAGCACTCACTGATAAACCCCAGAGCTTTCCAGCAAATTCCAGAGTTTGCACAGTCTCAGTGAAGCATAAAAGTGAGTCAGCAAACTCAAAGCATGTGCCCCTACCCAGTTTCATTGCCAACAATCATAACTGTGGTGGAAATCATGAATCTAAAAGGGAAACATGTCTAGCTTTTGGTCAGCAATGCTACAAATGCAATAAATGGAATCATTTCAAAAGGTTTTGTAAATCAAAAAGTCCACATTCTTTTATTAAATGGGAACATTTTAAGAAAGGAGTTGATCAGTTAGAAAGCAGTGACCCTACTGTTTATGTTGATGGTGTGTCAGTGCTTCATGGAACAGTTAATGCAGTAGATTTAAGGACAATGAGTGAATTATTTTGTACTGTTTGGTTAAATGGAAAACCCATAGAGCTTAAAGTTGACACAGGTTCCAAGTGCAATATTATGTCAGCAGAAACATTTGCTTGAGTGTGTCATAGTAAAAGGTTTGATTTGGCAAAGTGTGCAAAGATTGCTGCTTATGGTGGTGACTAAATTCACACCAAAGGCTCAGTAATGCTTTTATGTTAATCTGCTGGAAAATCTATGACTTGTTATTTTATGTGGTCAAGAGGCATGCCCAGTGATTATTAGGGCTCAGAGGCAGTTTGAAAATGGGACTGCTTTCATTTAAGAAGGAAGTCCATTAAGTTAGCTTGAAGTACATTTTTTTCTACCTATGCTGATCTCTTCCAAGACAAACTAGGAAAGCTTCCAGTTGTGTACTCCATGAAGTTAGATCCAGCTGTCAGTCCAGTTATCAGGCCAGCTCGAAAAGTTCAATAGCCATGCAGGACAGAGTCAAAGCCGAGCTAGATAAAATGGTGCAGCAAGGTGTGATTTGTCCAGTTGCAGAACCAAGTGAATGAGTATCTTCCATGGTGGTAGCTCATAAGAAAATCTCAGATGATATCAGAATATGTATTGATCCATGACATTTGAACAAAACACTCAAAAGACCTCATCATCCAATGCACACAGTCAAGGAATTTGCAGCTGTGATGCCAAATACCACTGTTTGTTCTGAATTAGATGCAAAGAGTTCATTTTGGTGAATTCAGCTTGACAAGAAATCATCATTGTGCACTACTTTCAGCACTATGTTTGGCAGGTATAGATTTTTGAGAATGTCATTTGGGATAAATTCTTCAAGTGAAGTCTTTCAATGTGCAATGGAGCAACTTTTTTCTGTGTATCCTTCTGCAATTATAGTAGACGACATACTAGTAGGAGGTAATGGTGAAGCTGAACATAGCAGAAACCTCAGAAATGTTCTGGAAAGAGCACAAGTGAATCTTAAGCTCAATCCACAGAAATGCAAATTCAGGTTACAAGAGGTTACTTATGTTGGTCATTTATTTATCAATTCAGGCCTACGAGCAGACCCTTCTAAGCAAACAGCCATTCTCCACATGCCAGTTCCAGACAATGTTCAAGCCCTGCAATGTTTTCTTGGCATGGTTAACAATATAGGCAAGTTTGTTCCAAACTTAAGCCAACTTTCAGCACCATTTAGAAACCTGACACATAAAGATGTATCCTGGTCATGGCTAGAGCAATAACAAAGAACATTTGATGTCCTGAAACTGAGAATTGCTAATCCACCAACTCTCAGAGACTATGATGTTCGCAAGTCAGTTACTCTTTCATGTGATGCTTCAAAATTTGGTATTGGTGCAATCATTCTACAAGAGGGTCAACCTGTTGTCTATTAATTTTTAAATTAATATTTTTTGTTTGTTCTCTCCACTGTAACTGTTGATGTGCTGCATACCACTGTAAAAGCATATCTTTTGTAATTTGTGTGTATACTGATCATGTCTAAATAACTAACTGTAGCTGTCATTTTTCTATGTGGAGCTTTTCTCCCCGGGCCTCTGCTGAAAAAGGACCTTTTCGGCTCAGTCAGACACCACCGATGAACAAATGTAAAATAAAATAAAATAAAATAAATAAATGCATTGAAAACTCTTAGCCAAATTGAAATGCAGTATGCTCAGATAGAGAAAGAGCTTTTTTCAATGGTGTGTTCATGTTCTAATTTCCATGATTATCTTTACGGTAGACCTATCTAGAACAAAACAGACCACAAACCACTAGTCACTATATTAAGAAAGTCTATGCATTCAGCTTCATCCAGATTGCAACACATTATACTGTGATTGCAAAAGTATAATTTCACTCTTGTCTACAAGAAAGGCAAACTTCTTTATCTTGCTGTTACATTGTCTAGCTCACCCAGAAACATCACTGAAGAGCATGAGAATGAGAACCTTGGTTTTGAAGTTATGGAAGTGAAAAATTTTTCTTCCACATGTTTTGATGAGCTGAGAGATCACAGAGCCACAGATCCAGTTTTACAAAGGCTCAGACACTTTATTAATCAAGGATGCTGATCAAAGCAATCTAGTTTACCTCAAGAAGTGCAAACTTTGTTTCCATACAGAGATCAGATTTTGTCTGACAAAGGTATCATTATGAAATTTCTGAAAGTAATTGTTCCAAAGTCCTTGCAAAAATAGTACATTACTATCTTGCATCATGGTCACCCAGGAAACAACTCTACCAAAAGAAGGATGAGAAGTCTGGTATTCTGGCATGCTATGTCACAAGACATTGAGAGAGCACTTTTATCTTGTTCCTTGTGTAATAGTACAAAGCCATATCAACAGAAGGTACCACTTCAGCTAAAACAGATTCCTCAACTACCTTGTTCAACAGTAGCTACTGACATCTTTGAGTGGAATGGTCAACATTATTTGGTGTTAATAGACTCTTACTGTAATTGGGTTGAGATTGACCTACTTCCTAACGTAGCATCCAGTGCTGTCATTACTAAGATGAAGCATCTTTTTGCAGTCCATGGCAGTCTGCACAAAGTTATTTCTGACAGTGGCATACAGTTTACAAACCAACAGTTCAAAAGATTTGCCAAAGAATGGGACTTTACTCATGTCTTGAGTAGCCCAGAGTACCCGCAATCAAATGGTTTGGCAGAACATGCAGTTCAAAGTGCAAAACAGTAACCGGAGAAGTCAAAATGAGACAGTAGTGATGTTTTTCTGAATCTCTTGAATCTCAGAAATATTCCTCGTGATCTTGGTTAACCTGCTCAGGACTTCTGTTGAGACAAACCAGAACTACATTCCCAATCGGTAGTCAATTGTTGGTTCCATGTGTCAAGAACAACAGTTCAGTGAAAACCAATCTGTTGAAGAAGCATTTAACCCAGAAGTCCTACTACGATAAGACCAGCAAACCATTCAATCCATTATGAGAAGGAGAAATGGTAAGGATGCAAACTTCCCAAGGTTATGATCGGATTGATGTTGTGAAGAGTATTTACCCAGAGCTGAGATCATACATTGGGGAATCACAAGGAGCAGAGTTTAGGCAGAAGCCAAGCTATACAACAGCACATAACCTGTGAAAAAGACTCTTTATATCAGAGTGAGTTGTCCGGTGTTCCAATTCCAGAGGAAGTTCCAGAGAATATTCCCATTCCTGTGACAAATCCAGAAGTTTCTGATATGAGTTGTTCACCAAAGACTGTCCTTGTTGCTAAATTCAGTTCAGATTATTATGTTACAACATCCAGTCGTATCGCCAGACCATGTAATAGATACAC
Source organism: Protopterus annectens (assembly GCF_019279795.1). Lineage (NCBI taxonomy): Eukaryota > Metazoa > Chordata > Ceratodontiformes > Protopteridae > Protopterus > Protopterus annectens. The sequence goes on along the minus strand of NC_056731.1, from coordinate 1,545,189,540 downwards.
AGCAACTTGGACATGAAAATTGTGTTTGTTTCTAATGTCTATGATAATGCATGTCTAACTCTAATGTTGTTTTTAGAAGAGCAATCCTTTTTAAGACTGCAGAGAGCTAGCTACTCCTGAGTTCACTGACAGAACAACTTTTAATGTGGTTTTATGGACTTCTGCTACACCAAAAGACTCATTGAATTTCATTTTTGTATTGCACTTTAAGCCACTTCATTATTTCTGCTGTTTGCATAATGTTTTACCTATTCTCCTTCAATTAATTACTGTTTAAAACTTATCTTATTAACATCCCGTTCTGGCCAGGTGTGGGAACTATCTTGCAAGAGCAGTGTTTATTCCTGTAAGAGTAGTTTAACTGCTATTTCTTGGTAGCAGAACAATTGACTAAAATTTATAGCTGTTTTTCATTGGTTCTCTTTCATTTTTCGATGATGTGCAGTGTGTCCAGCTGCCCTGAATGTACCACCTGAATTACAGCTGAATAATATGTAATGTTCTCATGTCAATTTTTTTCCCTTAGCACTTAAGTAACATCATTTATTTTTAGATGCTAGGCACTGTTGTGCTCTGGGTCAGTCTTACTGTGCTTATCTGCTACCAGCTGCATTAGTCTGTTCATGGTTTGCAAAATAGTCAGTGATACTCAGTAACACATGTCCCTTTACACTTCCACAGTCCTCTACTTAACCCTCTTTTTAGTTATCATAATAATAGCCCTGAACATCATGCAGAGATAGTAAACAAGATCCCCTACTTTTTCCAGTCTTCTAGCAATTTGTGTCCTAAGGCACTGTATGAACTCTCTTGCACACTGGAAATTAACTCCTGTTTTACATAGTAAATTCTTTCTGTGAGAAGTGTCAATACCTAACAAATTTGGAGGTCTCACTATCCCAACACAATGTAGGCTTTGGCCATTATAATATGATATGAACAGCACAAAACTGTCATGTGCTCAACATCACCACCATCATCGTCATAATCATCAACAACCTATTTTTGCCCGTTTCCGACATGGCTTAAGGGTGTTGTGGTAACTGTCACCATTTCTCTTAATTCAATGCCACTCTCCTACCTTCTTAGTCATGCCTAACTGTCATAGGTCTTTTCTTACACAGTCCATCTACATCTTTGCTGGATGCCCTTGTTTCCTCTTGCTTCCTTCCTGCCTGTCCCAAATCTTATTTACCACATTGTCTTCTGCTTTTCTGCATGTATACTCAAATCACAGTAGTCTGCTCTTTTTGACTTGCTATGTAATTGGAGCTACTTTGACTTCTGCACGTATATCCTCATTTCTTTGTCTGTCCCAGAATGTGCATCCTATGAGGTGTCTTGGGCATTTCATGTCTACCACCTCCAGCTTCCTCCACTGCAGTGCCTTTACTGCCCAAGTTTCTGTGCCATACAGTAGTAATGGTTGCACCATGTTTTCTACACCTTACTTTTCAGCTTCTTTGGCATTCTTCTATTACACACTACTCCTGACACTCTGTGTCTGTTGGCTACAGAGCCTCTGATTCTAACTTTAATCTCCTCATTTAGACTCCCATTCTCCTCAACTAGCCCTCCCAGATACTTGAAGCCATTAACTAATTCCACTATCTTCTCTTTTGTCAATTTTCAGCTTCTTCTGATTTCCCCCATTTGTTGCCATTACAATTTTCTTATCTGTACTCAGTTTCATCATGTATGCCTTCAGGTTTGCATTCCATTTTTCTGTCTTTTGCTGATGCTATTAAAAATCACTATGTGAGCCTCTTATAATTCTTAAAATTAGGCTTCAGTGAAACCCCCAAATATGCCTACTACACACAGTCTGCCATTTATTTGTCACCAAACAATGTATCACAGCCATGTGTAGTATGCATAAACTGGCTACCGGTAACATCTTAGCAACTGGTGACGCTAATCTTGGACATACAGACTCCACACTCACTAGGCTGGACAAGGACAGGGTTACAGTTACCTCCCTCTTGGAAGCCAGGATTGCAGACATATTAAAAGTTTTCAAAACCCTCTCCACTAGCGAGTATGACTATGACATGATATAGTCCATACAAGAGTAAATCACCTAGCAGAACAAAAAACATCTTCAGAGACAGCAAAAGGACAAACTGGGGCTTGCTATAGAGCTTGAAATGCAAGTTTCAATCAAGACTAAAACTCTAATTCTGACTGGTTTCCTTCCTTCTCCTTGAAAGATCCCTAGATCTAAGGAAAAGATAATTGGGTTCAGTAATTGGCTAGGTAGCTGATGTCATTCCAGGGAGATCCAGTTTGATTTCCTGGGAAAAGATGATAGCCTGCCTTGCTATCCAAAAATGTATCTATACCTCAGACAGCATTCAACCATGTGCATAAAAGAGGATGTGTAGTTGTATTACTTGGACCCTAGTTCTTGCTGTCATGCTAATTGTCAAGTTATATGATCCTGAGTTAGATAAGATTGTTTGGACAATAATCAACTAATTGGTAATATAATCATACCATAAAAGACAGTTTTATACTGTAAGTTAGGGTAATTTATCCATGGCCCAGCTTGTGCAGAAAAAATGGTACTCTTCTTGTGCTTAGCCATGGAGGAACTTACAGGTATTAAGGCAACCGTGGAGTCAGTTATAAAACTGCTGATATCTACTGCTGCTGATGTACAACAAACTAAAACCATCTCCTCTATGCATGAGACAAATCTTTCTAAAATTCCAGAAGCTCGCTCAACAAAACAAGCATGAGTACATTGGAAAGAGTGCAGCAGAAATATAGCAAGGGCATCTGCAGATGTTAATGTTTAAGTTATTATGAAAGACACAATATCAGAACTTGTACAATGTCTCATATATACATTTATAAAGAGACCTTATTCAGGTATACAGGGCATATAGAGACAACTACCTCTGGAATTGTTTGGAGTTATCAAAAAGTAGTAGAGAATCATCAGGGAACCTATGTAGAAGATTATATAAGAATGAGAGGCGTACTAACTGGTTCCTTGTGAGAGCTGGTGATGCATGGAACAGACTACCGAATTACATTAAAGCAGGCATGAGTTTAGATATTTTTAAGAACAGCCCAAACCCTTATTAGAGGAACAACTATTTGGGTATATGAGCAGGCTAGAAGGGCATTATTGCTCATACCTGAAATGTGTGTGTGTGTGTGTGTGTGTGTGTGTGTGTGTGTGTGTGTGTGTGTGTGTGTGTGTGTGTAAGTATATATATATATATATATATATATATATATATATATATATATTTTTAGAAAACCAAAAAAAGTCCAGCACTCAGGCAATAATACCACGAAAATGTGACAACAGCCGTTTTGAAGGAAGAGCTTTATTCAAGCCATGCGGTCTGCCCCACAGACCGGTTTCGCTTTCACCAAAGCGTCATCAGTGTGTGACGGCAGTCACGCAAATGCGTGCTTAAATACAAAATCTAAATGTAACATTTAAAGAAACATGTGCATTATACATTATACATCACTATATTTAAACTATGTGAACCTACTACTAATAATATCTTGATTATTATGTATTATATGTATGTATCCACTATTATAATACATTATAATATCAAGATAAATAATACATAACTGGTATGGTATTACCAATGGTCATTAAGGCCAGGTTTATACAAGGCTCCAAGATTAACTATCCACCTACGCTCTTTATTATCTAATACCCTATGTTTTTCAAACTCAGTTAAACTCATGTCTGTTACCTTATCAATACCTACAAATATAAAGTGTGCACTAGGATGAATTAAAATATGCTTATATAATGCACTACGCATTCTATGACATTTTATATCACTTATATGTAGTGCTATCCTTTGTTTCAATGCGCATGACGTCTGGCCAACATAAAAAGCCCCACATCTGCATATAGCCATAGATATCACCCATGAAGTTGTGCATGTTATCAAACTTAGTATATCATATACCTTACTAGTATTTGTAGAAGTAAATGAAGTAGTTTTTGACATGAGTTTACAATATTTGCAGTTACCACAATATGTGCTCCCCTTTAAAGAAGTGTTGTTAGTTTTAACAAAATTAATGTTTTTCTTATAACTAGTAAAATGTTGACCTATAGTTTTCCCTTTTCTGTAACCATATGAACAATGATCACCCAATATACTAGACAAATAAGGGTCATTATGTAAAATTGGCCAATACTTGTCTATTATCTGTTTAATAAAATGGGTGTTACTAGCAAATGTCGTCATGAATCTGATTTCTTCTGTTTTAGTAGATTTCTTAGTTGGTTTGTCACTCAGTAGCAAATTTCTATTCATGTCCTTAACTTCTTGTTTGGCTTTATTAATCATATCTGTATTATACCCCCTATCTTTAAATCTGTTTACCATATCCGTTTCATTAATATGGTATTCCATATTATCTGAACATATGGTACGAACCCTCTGAAATTGTGTCTTGGGTATGTTTTTAAGAATATGGGAAGGATGGCAACTATTTGCATGCAGAATTGAATTTTTGGAAAAAGGTTTCCTGTATAATGTAGTTATTATAGTTCCATCTATGGCCTTTGTAACATTAACATCTAAATAATCTACAGTAAACAAATCTACTTTTCCAATAAATTTAATGCCATATTTGTTGGAATTTAAATAGCTGCAAAAGCTCTCCCATTCTACTAAATTACCTTCCCATATTACCCAACAATCATCTAAAAATCTTCGCCACATGGTCAATTTATTCTTAAATGGAAAATCATCTGTGTATATGCATAACTCCTCCAGGTAGCCCATAAAAAGGTCAGCATATATGGGAGCAAATGTTGCTCCCATTGCTGTACCTTTCACCTGTAAATACCATCTGTCATCATACCTAAATGCATTATGTTCTAAAACTAGTTGTAACATAGATAACAGGAACTGTGTTTCCAACTGTGTATATATACCTGATTTATCCATCCAATATTCTACTGCCGCTATGCCCCCTTGATGTGGGATGCTAGTATATAGCGACTGGACATCTAATGTTCCTAATAGACTATTGTTGGATAATTGAAGATCATTCATTAATTTAAAAAATTATCCCTGATTCTTGCACGTACCAATATCAATAATGGTTTTAATTTTAATTCAAGGTATTCTGACAAGGGCTCTTTAATAGAACCTCTCCCTGACACTATGGGTCTGCCCGGAGGGTTCTGCAAACTTTTGTGTATTTTGGGGGTTAAATAAAAATTTTGAGCTGAGGGATTATCTACCTTAAGTTGTTCAGCTATATGAACACTAATGATTTGTTGTTGTATGGCCCTTAACAAGAACTTGTCAATAGTTATTTTAAATTCTGTCATAGGATCTGACATCAGGGGGCAATAAAAATCCAAATCTCTTAGTTGTCTATTAGCTTCTGTATCATATTGAATTTTGTCCCATATAACTATTGCTCCTCCTTTGTCTGCTGAAGTGATAACCACATTTGTATTTTGTACTAATTGAATCAATGCCTTATGTTCTTCCATGGTCAAATTATGACTAAAATGCTTGAAAATATCTGTCTGTTTAATTTGTAGTTCTTTCAACACCATTTGTTCAAAAATACGCACATTATTGTTGTATATTGGCACAAAATTAGATTTTTTAAACTTAAAATCAACATTTTGAGTAGTAGTCTCTGTCTCACCTTGACTAGCAAAAAAACATTTCAAATTCAACACTCTACTAAATTCTTTAACATCTTTAACTACATCAACATGTGATGAATAAAAGAAGGCACATAATTCAATCCCTTTTGCAATAGTTTTATTTGACTTAAACTGAAATTATGTTTAGTCAAATTTACTATTAAATGGTTAACATCATTCACACTATCTGCTATTGATAATGTCTGAAATATAGCAAGGGCATCTGCAGATGTTAATGTTTAAGTTATTATGAAAGACAAAATATCAGAACTTGTACAATGTCTCATATATACATTTATAAAGAGACCTTATTCAGGTATACAGGGCATATAGAGACAACTACCTCTGGAATTGTTTGGAGTTATCAAAAAGTAGTAGAGAATCATCAGGGAACCTATGTAGAAGATTATATAAGAATGAGAGGCGTACTAACTGGTTCCTTGAGAGAGCTGGTGATGCATGGAACAGACTACCGAATTACATTAAAGCAGGCATGAGTTTAGATATTTTTAAGAACAGCCCAAACCCTTATTAGAGGAACAACTATTTGGGTATATTAGCAGGCTAGAAGGGCATTATTGCTCATATCTGCAATGTGTGTCTGTGTGTGTGTGTGTGTGTGTGTGTGTGTGTGTGTGTGTGTGTGTGTGTGTGTGTGTGTAAGTATATATATATATATATATATATATATATATATATATATATATATATTTAGAAAACCAAAAAAAGTCCAGCACTCTTGCAATAATACCACGAAAATGTGACAACAGCCGTTTTGAAGGAAGAGCTTTATTCAAGCCATGCGGTCTGCCCCACAGACCGGTTTCGCTTTCACCAAAGCGTCATCAGTGTGTGATGGCAGTCACGCAAATGCGTGCTAAAATACAAAATCTAAATGTAACATTTAAAGAAACATGTGCATTATACATTATACATCACTATATTTAAACTATGTGAACCTACTACTAATACTATCTTGATTATTATGTATTATATGTATGTGTCCACTATTATAATATATTATAATATCAAGATAAATCATACATAACTGGTATAGAATTACCAATGGTCATTAAGGCCATGTTTAAACAAGGCTCCAAGATTAACTATCCACCTACGCTCTTTATTATCTAATACCCTATGTTTCTCAAACTCAGTTAAACTCATGTCTATTACCTTATCGATACCTACAAATATAAAGTGTGCACTAGGATGAATTAAAATATGCTTATATAATGCACTACGCATTCTATGACATTTTATATCACTTATATGTAGTGCTATCCTTTGTTTCAATGCGCATGACGTCTGGCCAACATAAAAAGCCCCACATCTGCATATAGCCATATATATCACCCATGAAGTTGTGCATGTTATCAAACTTAGTATATCATATACCTTACTAGTATTTGTAGAAGTAAATGAAGTAGTTTTTGACATGAGTTTACAATATTTGCAGTTACCACAATATGTGCTCCCCTTTAAAGAAGTGTTGTTAGTTTTAACAAAATTAATGTTTTTCTTATAACTAGTAAAATGTTGACCTATAGTTTTCCCTTTTCTGTAACCATATGAACAATGATCACCCAATATACTAGACAAATAAGGGTCATTATGTAAAATTGGCCAATACTTGTCTATTATCTGTTTAATAAAATGGGTGTTACTAGCAAATGTCGTCATGAATCTGATTTCTTCTGTTTTAGTAGATTTCTTAGTTGGTTTGTCACTCAGTAGCAAATTTCTATTCATGTCCTTAAGTTCTTGTTTGGCTTTATTAATCATATCTGTATTATACCCTGGCTTTAAATCTGTTTACCATATCCGTTTCATGAATATGGTATTCCATATTATCTGAACATATGGTACGAACCCTCTGAAATTGTATCTTGGGTATGTTTTTAAGAATATGGGAAGGATGGCAACTATTTGCATGCAGAATTGAATTTTTGGAAAAAGGTTTCCTGTATAATGTAGTTATTATAGTTCCATCTATGGCCTTTGTAACATTAACATCTAAATAATCTACAGTAAACAAATCTACTTTTCCAATAAATTTAATGCCATATTTGTTGGAATTTAAATAGCTGCAAAAGCTCTCCCATTCTACTAAATTACCTTCCCATATTACCCAACAATCATCTAAAAATCTTCGCCACATGGTCAATTTGTTCTTAAATGGAAAATCATCTGTGTATATGCATAACTCTTCCAGGTAGCCCATAAAAAGGTCAGCATATATGGGAGCAAATGTTGCTCCCATTGCTGTACCTTTCACCTGTAAATACCATCTGTCATCATACCTAAATGCATTATGTTCTAAAACTAGTTGTAACATAGATAACAGGAACTGTGTTTCCAACTGTGTATATATACCTGATTTATCCATCCAATATTCTACTGCCGCTATGCCCCCTTGATGTGGGATGCTAGTATATAGCGACTGGACATCTAATGTTCCTAATAGACTATTGTTGGATAATTGAAGATCATTCATTAATTTTAAAAATTATCCCTGATTCTTGCACGTACCAATATCAATAATGGTTTTCATTTTAATTCAAGGTATTCTGACAAGGGCTCTGTAATAGAACCTCTCCCTGACACTATGGGTCTGCCGGAGGGTTCTGCAAACTTTGTGTATTTTGGGGTTAAATAAAAATATTGAGCTGTAGGATTATCTACCTTAAGTTGTTCAGCTATATGAACACTAATTATTTGTTGTTGTATGGCCCTTAACAAGAACTTGTCAATAGTTATTTTAAATTCTGTTGTAGGATCTGACATCAGGGGGCAATAAAAATCCAAATCTCTTAGTTGTCTATTAGCTTCTGTATCATATTGAATTTTGTCCCATATAACTATTGCTCCTCCTTTGTCTGCTGAAGTGATAACCACATTTGTATTTTGTACTAATTGAATCAATGCCTTATGTTCTTCCATGGTCAAATTATGACTAAAATGCTTGAAAATATCTGTCTGTTTAATTTGTAGTTCTTTCAACACCATTTGTTCAAAAATACGCACATTATTGTTGTATATTGGCACAAAATTAGATTTTTTAAACTTAAAATCAACATTTTGAGTAGTAGTCTCTGTCTCACCTTGACTAGCAAAAAAACATTTCAAATTCAACACTCTACTAAATTCTTTAACATCTTTAACTACATCAGCATGTGATGAATAAAAAGAAGGCACATAATTCAATCCCTTTTGCAATAGTTTTATTTGACTTAAACTGAAATTATGTTTAGTCAAATTTACTATTAAATGGTTAACATCATTCACACTATCTGCTATTGATAATGTCTGAAATATAGCAAGGGCATCTGCAGATGTTAATGTTTAAGTTATTATGAAAGACAAAATATCAGAACTTGTACAATGTCTCATATATACATTTATAAAGAGACCTTATTCAGGTATACAGGGAATATAGAGACAACTACCTCTGGAATTGTTTGGAGTTATCAAAAAGTAGTAGAGAATCATCAGGGAACCTATGTAGAAGATTATATAAGAATGAGAGGTGTACTAACTGGTTCCTTGAGAGAGCTGGTGATGCATGGAACAGACTACCGAATTACATCAAAGCAGGCATGAGTTTAGATATTTTTAAGAACAGCCCAAACCCTTATTAGAGGAACAACTATTTGGGTATATTAGCAGGCTAGAAGGGCATTATTGCTCATATCTGAAATGTGTGTGTGTGTGTGTGTGTAAGTATATATATATATATATATATATATATATATATATATATATATATGTATATATATTTAGAAAACCAAAAAAAGTCCAGCACTCTTGCAATAATACCACGAAAATGTGACAACAGCCGTTTTGAAGGAAGAGCTTTATTCAAGCCATGCGGTCTGCCGCACAGACCGGTTTCGCTTTCACCAAAGCGTCATCAGTGTGTGATGGCAGTCACGCAAATGCATGCTAAAATACAAAATCTAAATGTAACATTTAAAGAAACATGTGCATTATACATTATACATCACTATATTTAAACTATGTGAACCTACTACTAATACTATCTTGATTATTATGTATTATATGCATGTGTCCACTATTATAATACATTATAATATCAAGATAAATCATACATAACTGGTATAGAATTACCAATGGTCATTAAGGCCAGGTTTATACAAGGCTCCAAGATTAACTATCCACCTACGCTCTTTATTATCTAATACCCTATGTTTCTCAAACTCAGTTAAACTCATGTCTATTACCTTATCGATACCTACAAATAAAAAGTGTGCACTAGGATGAATTAAAATATGCTTATATAATGCACTACGCATTCTATGACATTTTATATCACTTATGTGTAGTGCTATCCTTTGTTTCAATGCGCATGACGTCTGGCCAACATAAAAAGCCCCACATCTGCATATAGCCATATATATCACCCATGAAGTTGTGCATGTTATCAAACTTAGTATATCATATACCTTACTAGTATTTGTAGAAGTAAATGAAGTAGTTTTTGACATGAGTTTACAATATTTGCAGTTACCACAATATGTGCTCCCCTTTAAAGAAGTCTTGTTAGTTTTAACAAAATTAATGTTTTTCTTATAACTAGTAAAATGTTGACCTATAGTTTTCCCTTTTCTGTAACCATATGAACAATGATCACCCAATATACTAGACAAATAAGGGTCATTATGTAAAATTGGCCAATACTTGTCTATTATCTGTTTAATAAAATGGGTGTTACTAGCAAATGTCGTCATGAATCTGATTTCTTCTGTTTTAGTAGATTTCTTAGTTGGTTTGTCACTCAGTAGCAAATTTCTATTCATATCCTTAACTTCTTGTTTGGCTTTATTAATCTTATCTGTATTATACCCCCTGGCTTTAAATCTGTTTACCATATCCGTTTCATGAATATGGTATTCCATATTATCTGAACATATGGTACGAACCCTCTGAAATTGTGTCTTGGGTATGTTTTTAAGAATATGGGAAGGATGGCAACTATTTGCATGCAGAATTGAATTTTTGGAAAAAGGTTTCCTGTATAATGTAGTTATTATAGTTCCATCTATGGCCTTTGTAACATTAACATCTAAATAATCTACAGTAAACAAATCTACTTTTCCAATAAATTTAATGCCATATTTGTTGGAATTTAAATAGCTGCAAAAGCTCTCCCATTCTACTAAATTACCTTCCCATATTACCCAACAATCATCTAAAAATCTTCGCCACATGGTCAATTTGTTCTTAAATGGAAAATCATCTGTGTATATGCATAACTCCTCCAGGTAGCCCATAAAAAGGTCAGCATATATGGGAGCAAATGTTGCTCCCATTGCTGTACCTTTCACCTGTAAATACCATCTGTCATCATACCTAAATGCATTATGTTCTAAAACTAGTTGTAACATAGATAACAGGAACTGTGTTTCCAACTGTGTATATATACCTGATTTATCCATCCAATATTCTACTGCCGCTATGCCCCCTTGATGTGGGATGCTAGTATATAGCGACTTGACATCTAATGTTCCTAATAGACTATTGTTGGATAATTGAAGATCATTCATTAATTTTAAAAATTATCCCTGATTCTTGCACGTACCAATATCAATAATGGTTTTAATTTTAATTCAAGGTATTCTGACAAGGGCTCTGTAATAGAACCTCTCCCTGACACTATGGGTCTGCCCGGAGGGTTCTGCAAACTTTTGTGTATTTTGGGGGTTAAATAAAAATATTAAGCTGTAGGATTATCTACCTTAAGTTGTTCAGCTATATGAACACTAATGATTTGTTGTTGTATGGCCCTTAACAAGAACTTGTCAATAGTTATTTTAAATTCTGTCGTAGGATCTGACATCAGGGGGCAATAAAAATCCAAATCTCTTAGTTGTCTATTAGCTTCTGTATCATATTGAATTTTGTCCCATATAACTATTGCTCCTCCTTTGTCTGCTGAAGTGATAACCACATTTGTATTTTGTACTAATTGAATCAATGCCTTATGTTCTTCCATGGTCAAATTATGACTAAAATGCTTGAAAATATCTGTCTGTTTAATTTGTAGTTCTTTCAACACCATTTGTTCAAAAATACGCACATTATTGTTGTATATTGGCACAAAATTAGATTTTTTAAACTTAAAATCAACATTTTGAGTAGTAGACTCTGTCTCACCTTGACTAGCAAAAATTTCAAATTCAACACTCTACTAAATTCTTTAACATCTTTAACTACATCAACATGTGATGAATAAAAAGAAGGCACATAATTCAATCCCTTTTGCAATAGTTTTATTTGACTTAAACTGAAATTATGTTTAGTCAAATTTATTATTAAATGGTTAACATCATTCACACTATCTGCTATTGATAATGTCTGAAATATAGCAAGGGCATCTGCAGATGTTAATGTTTAAGTTATTATGAAAGACAAAATATCAGAACTTGTACAATGTCTCATATATACATTTATAAAGAGACCTTATTCAGGTATACAGGGCATATAGAGACAACTACCTCTGGAATTGTTTGGAGTTATCAAAAAGTAGTAGAGAATCATCAGGGAACCTATGTAGAAGATTATATAAGAATGAGAGGCGTACTAACTGGTTCCTTGAGAGAGCTGGTGATGCATGGAACAGACTACGAATTACATTAAAGCAGGCATGAGTTTAGATATTTTAAGAACAGCCCAAACCCTTATTAGAGGAACAACTATTTGGGTATATTAGCAGGCTAGAAGGGCATTATTGCTCATATCTGCAATGTGTGTCTGTGTGTGTGTGTGTGTGTGTGTGTGTGTGTGTGTGTGTGTGTGTGTGTGTGTGTGTGTGTGTAAGTATATATATATATATATATATATATATATATATATATATATATATTTAGAAAACCAAAAAAAGTCCAGCACTCAGGCAATAATACCACGAAAATGTGACAACAGCCGTTTTGAAGGAAGAGCTTTATTCAAGCCATGCGGTCTGCCCCACAGACCGGTTTCGCTTTCACCAAAGCGTCATCAGTGTGTGATGGCAGTCACGCAAATGCGTGCTAAAATACAAAATCTAAATGTAACATTTAAAGAAACATGTGCATTATACATTATACATCACTATATTTAAACTATGTGAACCTACTACTAATACTATCTTGATTATTATGTATTATATGTATGTGTCCACTATTATAATATATTATAATATCAAGATAAATCATACATAACTGGTATAGAATTACCAATGGTCATTAAGGCCATGTTTAAACAAGGCTCCAAGATTAACTATCCACCTACGCTCTTTATTATCTAATACCCTATGTTTCTCAAACTCAGTTAAACTCATGTCTATTACCTTATCGATACCTACAAATATAAAGTGTGCACTAGGATGAATTAAAATATGCTTATATAATGCACTACGCATTCTATGACATTTTATATCACTTATATGAAGTGCTATCCTTTGTTTCAATACGCATGACGTCTGGCCAACATAAAAAGCCCCACATCTGCTTATAGCCATATATATCACCCATGAAGTCGTGCATGTTATCAAACTTAGTATATCATATACCTTACTAGTATTTGTAGAAGTAAATGAAGTAGTTTTGACACGAGTTTACAATATTTGCAGTTACCACAATATGTGCTCCCCTTTAAAGAAGTGTTGTTAGTTTTAACAAAATTAATGTTTTTCTTATAACTAGTAAAATGTTGACCTATAGTTTTCCCTTTTCTGTAACCATATGAACAATGATCACCCAATATACTAGACAAATAAGGGTCATTATGTAAAATTGGCCAATACTTGTCTATTATCTGTTTAATAAAATGGGTGTTACTAGCAAATGTCGTCATGAATCTGATTTCTTCTGTTTTAGTAGATTTCTTAGTTGGTTTGTCACTCAGTAGCAAATTTCTATTCATGTCCTTAACTTCTTGTTTGGCTTTATTAATCATATCTGTATTATACCCCCTGGCTTTAAATCTGTTTACCATATCCGTTTCATGAATATGGTATTCCATATTATCTGAACATATGGTACGAACCCTCTGAAATTGTATCTTGGGTATGTTTTTAAGAATATGGGAAGGATGGCAACTATTTGCATGCAGAATTGAATTTTTGGAAAAAGGTTTCCTGTATAATGTAGTTATTATAGTTCCATCTATGGCCTTTGTAACATTAACATCTAAATAATCTACAGTAAACAAATCTACTTTTCCAATAAATTTAATGCCATATTTGTTGGAATTTAAATAGCTGCAAAAGCTCTCCCATTCTACTAAATTACCTTCCCATATTACCCAACAATCATCTAAAAATCTTCCACATGGTCAATTTGTTCTTAAATGGAAAATCATCTGTGTATATGCATAACTCCTCCAGGTAGCCCATAAAAAGGTCAGCATATATGGGAGCAAATGTTGCTCCCATTGCTGTACCTTTCACCTGTAAATACCATCTGTCATCATACCTAAATGCATTATGTTCTAAAACTAGTTGTAACATAGATAACAGGAACTGTGTTTCCAACTGTGTATATATACCTGATTTATCCATCCAATATTCTACTGCCGCTATGCCCCCTTGATGTGGGATGCTAGTATATAGCGACTGGACATCTAATGTTCCTAATAGACTATTGTTGGATAATTGAAGATCATTCATTAATTTTAAAAATTATCCCTGATTCTTGCACGTACCAATATCAATAATGGTTTTCATTTTAATTCAAGGTATTCTGACAAGGGCTCTGTAATAGAACCTCTCCCTGACACTATGGGTCTGCCCGGAGGGTTCTGCAAACTTTTGTGTATTTTGGGGGTTAAATAAAAATATTGAGCTGTAGGATTATCTACCTTAAGTTGTTCAGCTATATGAACACTAATTATTTGTTGTTGTATGGCCCTTAACAAGAACTTGTCAATAGTTATTTTAAATTCTGTTGTAGGATCTGACATCAGGGGGCAATAAAAATCCAAATCTCTTAGTTGTCTATTAGCTTCTGTATCATATTGAATTTTGTCCCATATAACTATTGCTCCTCCTTTGTCTGCTGAAGTGATAACCACATTTGTATTTTGTACTAATTGAATCAATGCCTTATGTTCTTCCATGGTCAAATTATGACTAAAATGCTTGAAAATATCTGTCTGTTTAATTTGTAGTTCTTTCAACACCATTTGTTCAAAAATACGCACATTATTGTTGTATATTGGCACAAAATTAGATTTTTTAAACTTAAAATCAACATTTTGAGTAGTAGTCTCTGTCTCACCTTGACTAGCAAAAAAACATTTCAAATTCAACACTCTACTAAATTCTTTAACATCTTTAACTACATCAGCATGTGATGAATAAAAAGAAGGCACATAATTCAATCCCTTTTGCAATAGTTTTATTTGACTTAAACTGAAATTATGTTTAGTCAAATTTACTATTAAATGGTTAACATCATTCACACTATCTGCTATTGATAATGTCTGAAATATAGCAAGGGCATCTGCAGATGTTAATGTTTAAGTTATTATGAAAGACAAAATATCAGAACTTGTACAATGTCTCATATATACATTTATAAAGAGACCTTATTCAGGTATACAGGAATATAGAGACAACTACCTCTGGAATTGTTTGGAGTTATCAAAAGTAGTAGAGAATCATCAGGAACCTATGTAGAAGATTATATAAGAATGAGAGGTGTACTAACTGGTTCCTTGAGAGAGCTGGTGATGCATGGAACAGACTACCGAATTACATCAAAGCAGGCATGAGTTTAGATATTTTTAAGAACAGCCCAAACCCTTATTAGAGGAACAACTATTTGGGTATATTAGCAGGCTAGAAGGGCATTATTGCTCATATCTGAAATGTGTGTGTGTGTGTGTGTGTATGTATATATATATATATATATATATATATATATATATATATATATATATATATATATGTATATATATTTAGAAAACCAAAAAAAGTCCAGCACTCAAGCAATAATACCACGAAAATGTGACAACAGCCGTTTTGAAGGAAGAGCTTTATTAAAGCCATGGTCTGCCGACAGACCGGTTTCTTTCACCAAAGCGTCATCAGTGTGTGATGGCAGTCACGCAAATGCATGCTAAAATACAAAATCTAAATGTAACATTTAAAGAAACATGTGCATTATACATTATACATCACTATATTTAAACTATGTGAACCTACTACTAATACTATCTTGATTATTATGTATTATATGCATGTGTCCACTATTATAATACATTATAATATCAAGATAAATCATACATAACTGGTATAGAATTACCAATGGTCATTAAGGCCAGGTTTATACAAGGCTCCAAGATTAACTATCCACCTACGCTCTTTATTATCTAATACCCTATGTTTCTCAAACTCAGTTAAACTCATGTCTATTACCTTATCGATACCTACAAATAAAAAGTGTGCACTAGGATGAATTAAAATATGCTTATATAATGCACTACGCATTCTATGACATTTTATATCACTTATGTGTAGTGCTATCCTTTGTTTCAATGCGCATGACGTCTGGCCAACATAAAAAGCCCCACATCTGCATATAGCCATATATATCACCCATGAAGTCGTGCATGTTATCAAACTTAGTATATCATATACCTTACTAGTATTTGTAGAAGTAAATGAAGTAGTTTTTGACATGAGTTTACAATATTTGCAGTTACCACAATATGTGCTCCCCTTTAAAGAAGTGTTGTTAGTTTTAACAAAATTAATGTTTTTCTTGTAACTAGTAAAATGTTGACCTATAGTTTTCCCTTTTCTGTAACCATATGAACAATGATCACCCAATATACTAGACAAATAAGGGTCATTATGTAAAATTGGCCAATACTTGTCTATTATCTGTTTAATAAAATGGGTGTTACTAGCAAATGTCGTCATAAATCTAATTTCTTCTGTTTTAATAGATTTCTTAGTTGGTTTGTCACTCAGTAGCAAATTTCTATTCATATCCTTAACTTCTTGTTTGGCTTTATTAATCATCTCTGTATTATACCCCCTGGCTTTAAATCTGTTTACCATATCCGTTTCATGAATATGATATTCCATATTATCTGAACATATGGTACGAACCCTCTGAAATTGTGTCTTGGGTATGTTTTTAAGAATATGGGAAGGATGGCAACTATTTGCATGCAGAATTGAATTTTTGGAAAAAGGTTTCCTGTATAATGTAGTTATTATAGTTCCATCTATGGCCTTTGTAACATTAACATCTAAATAATCTACAGTGAATAAATCTACTTTTCCAATAAATTTAATGCCATATTTGTTGGAATTTAAATAGCTGCAAAAGCTCTCCCATTCTACTAAATTACCTTCCCATATTACCCAACAATCATCTAAAATCTTAGCCACATGGTCAATTTGTTCTTAAATGGAAAATCATCTGTGTATATGCATAACTCCTCCAGGTAGCCCATAAAAAGGTCAGCATATATGGGAGCAAATGTTGCTCCCATTGCTGTACCTTTCACCTGTAAATACCATCTGTCATCATACCTAAATGCATTATGTTCTAAAACTAGTTGTAACATAGATAACAGGAACTGTGTTTCCAACTGTGTATATATACCTGATTTATCCATCCAATATTCTACTGCCGCTATGCCCTTGATGTGGGATGCTAGTATATAGCGACTTGACATCTAATGTTCCTAATAGACTATTGTTGGATAATTGAAGATCATTCATTAATTTTAAAAATTATCCCTGATTCTTGCACGTACCAATATCAATAATGGTTTTAATTTTAATTCAAGGTATTCTGACAAGGGCTCTGTAATAGAACCTCTCCCTGACACTATGGGTCTGCCTGGAGGGTTCTGCAAACTTTTATGTATTTTGGGGTTAAATAAAATATTGAGCTGTAGGATTATCTACCTTAAGTTGTTCAGCTATATGAACACTAATGATTTGTTGTTGTATAGCCCTTAACAAGAACTTGTCAATAGTTATTTTAAATTCTGTCGTAGGATCTGACATCAGGGAGCAATAAAAATCCAAATCTCTTAGTTGTCTATTAGCTTCTGTATCATATTGAATTTTATCCCATATAACTATTGCTCCTCCTTTGTCTGCTGAAGTGATAACCACATTTGTATTTTGTACTAATTGAATCAGTGCCTTATGTTCTTCCATGGTCAAATTATGACTAAAATGCTTGAAAATGTCTGTCTGTTTAATTTGTAGTTCTTTCAACACCATTTGTTCAAAAATACGCACATTATTGTTGTATATTGGCACAAAATTAGATTTTTTAAACTTAAAATCAACATTTTGAGTAGTAGTCTCTGTCTCACCTTGACTAGCAAAAAAACATTTCAAATTCAACACTCTACTAAATTCTTTAACATCTTTAACTACATCAACATGTGATGAATAAAAAGAAGGCACATAATTCAATCCCTTTTGCAATAGTTTTATTTGACTTAAACTGAAATTATGTTTAGTCAAATTTATTATTAAATGGTTAACATCATTCACACTATCTGCTATTGATAATGTCTGAAATATAGCAAGGGCATCTGCAGATGTTAATGTTTAAGTTATTATGAAAGACAAAATATCAGAACTTGTACAATGTCTCATATATACATTTATAAAGAGACCTTATTCAGGTATACAGGGCATATAGAGACAACTACCTCTGGAATTGTTTGGAGTTATCAAAAAGTAGTAGAGAATCATCAGGGAGCCTATGTAGAAGATTATATAAGAATGAGAGGCGTACTAACTGGTTCCTTGAGAGAGCTGGTGATGCATGGAACAGACTACCGAATTACATTAAAGCAGGCATGAGTTTAGATATTTTTAAGAACAGCCCAAACCCTTATTAGAGGAACAACTATTTGGGTATATTAGCAGGCTAGAAGGGCATTATTGCTCATATCTGAAATGTGTGTGTGTGTGTGTGTGTGTGTGTGTGTGTGTGTGTGTGTGTGTGTGTGTGTGTGTGTGTGTGTGTGTGTGTGTGTGCGCGTGTGTGTGTGTGTAAGTATATATATATATATATATATATATATATATATATATATTTGTACACAATAGCAAAATCGATCTGTGTATGCTCTCCAGTCAGTATTCTAGCCTGTTTCAAAGAGGAATAGGGTTGCAAACAAAGGCAGGAACTAAACATTGACAATCTGGAGAACAGAATCTGATACAACAACCTCTAGATAAATGGGTTTCCTGAAGTGGTAGAGGCATGGATCCATTATCTTTTATCAGTAAGGAATTGGATATTATACTGAATGCATCATCCCCAATTATCGAGAGGGCACATGTGATAAATCATGCAACACAAATCATCAACATACCTAGATACTTTAGTTTATTATTTTTTATTTATTTATTTTACATTTGTTTACCGGGAATATCTGACTGGATGCATATCCATTTTCAGTGGAGGCCTGAGGAGAAAAGCTCCACAGTAAAATTCATGCTAGAGAGAAACTCCACAATAACAATCAATCATTGCAGTGAATACAGAGGTGTTAAATTCACAGGTAGTAACAGTCTTTAACATAGAAGTAACATAATATACATGTTTTGGTTCAAGTTAACATATCCAGAATGAGGGTGATATGTCAGTTTAAGACAAGTGAGATTTGGGTTTGAGAGTATTGTAAAGAGTACATAGAGGTAAGGTAAGTGGCTGTCTTAGTTGGATATGAGGCAGTAGTAGTGGGCAGGGGAAAGATGGGGGGCATTTAGACAGGTGGGGAGCATGTGCAGATCCATGAGTGTTTTAGGTGTTCCTTCAGGAGTCTTTTAAATGTGGCCTTTGAGACAACTGAGGTAATAGAGGTGGATAGGGAGTTCCAGATTTTGCCATTGTAAGTACAGCAGTAGCGTTGTTGCCTCACAGCAAGAGGTTCTCCTGTTCGACTCATGACTGTAGTGCCTTCTGTATGGAGTCTGCATGTCCTCCCCGCGGCCGAGTGGCCTCCGAAAGACATACGTGAATGGGCGTGCCTTTGCTGAAGGTTGGGCATTGGGCTGGCAACTCAGCACCATAAAAAATCTATTGCCAGTCATTAGTGGACTGGAGTTCCGCTGTGGCGACTCCTAACTGGGAAAAGACGAAAAGACGTACAACAATTGTGGAAGAGGGAGTCCCCTGCTCCATTATTGTTTTTTGTGATCTTAATTAATTTTGTATTGCTAGTGCCTAATTGCATGGTATTAGCTTGAGGAACCACCAGATTAGCCAAAGATGGGGTTTTGTCTGGGAATAATAGGAGTTTGTGGGCAAAGGATAATTGATGATAGTTCAGGAGATTAGGGAATTCAAGCCAGTCAAGTGGTTCTAAGGATAGGCAGTGGTGGGCACAATAGGGGGCACCTGTTGTGAATTTTGCAATTTGATTATATCAAGTGTCGAGTTTATTCATTTCAGTTTTGGGTAGGTTGGTGAGAATGGGTGAGGAATAAAATAGTGTAGAGAGAAGGTGAGTCTGAGCAATTGTTATCCTAGCAGGTTGTGCTAGGAAGGGTTTATTTGTATAGAGACTGCCCAGTTTTATTGTGGACATTTTTAATGGTTTGGTTAATATGATGATCAAATTTGAGGTTGTTATCGATGGTAATTCCTAGCAGTTTGGTGTGAGTGTCTGGGGAGATGATGTTGCCATCCCTGGAGACTATGTTAAATGGAGTGGGTATGGTGGGAAATTTGTTAGGTGAGAAAAGTAATAGTTTGTTTTTTAGGGGTTTAGAATTAGGTGTTTGCTAAGAAACCAGTTTTCTGTGGTATGGAAGGCTTTTTGGGTTATAGAGTGAAGTGTCTGAAGGTCATTGGCTGAACAGGTAGGTGTAGAGTCATCAGCATATTGTATTACTGCTGCATCCTGATAGATAGTGTGAAGATTGTTGGTAAAAATAGAGAATATGAGGGGACCTAATATGGATTCTTGTGGCAGCCAAACAAACAGGAAACAAACTAGTGAAAACAAAACTTGGAATGCTGGAAAAACCCACAGCACGATAATTTCCTTAACGCAGCTTTATTGTAGAAAAAACAGCGTTTTCGCCACACTCATAAGGTAGCTTCTTCAGAGGAAGTTGTAAAATCAAAAAGCGCCAAACATTTTAAATATTCTCAATGCCATTACATCACTTCCTGAAGTTTGTTGACAACTTTTCAGACATAAAACATTTAAAATATGGTACTTTTACAAGTTACTTAAGCATGCGACATTGTGAATAAGTCGCTTATACTGAAAAACAGTTAAAATGGATGTAATAACAAAAACATCCAAAAATTAATTCATCAAAGGTTAATTAATACAGTTATACACAAAAAAAATATGTGTATATAATTAAAAGTGTATATATTAGGCTTAACACACTATTTAATAACAGCAAAAAAATGTTTTTAACAAAAACTTTTTGAAATTATTTATGATCTTAAAATCAAATATAAATGCATACCTATTAAAAGATATATAAGTATATATATCTGTCTCTAAAAGGCAAATGTACCAAAACTATTATATAAAAAGGAAATATTGTACTTGTATAAATCTGTAAATAGGTGCACTACATAAAACCTAAAAAAAGGCAACAGTAATAACACGTATTAAGGGTGGACCCATGTTTATCTCAAGTAAGATTTATATTTTAGAACTGGTGCTATGTTACAACATTCGTTAAGACCAGGTATATTAAAGGTGTCAAGCTTGAGTTGCCACACTAATTCACGATTCTCTAATAGTAGGGAAATTGGTCCACCTCTAATAGTGGTGGGTATATGATCTATACCCATAAAAAGAAAACTGTGACCTGGATTAGTTGCAATATGTTTAGCTAACGCATTTTCGCATTTGCTGTTCCTGATGGCGTAACAATGCTGGTAAATGCGTTCTTTGAATTTCCTGACGGTCTTTCCGACGTAGAACGCTGGACAGCAAATGCAAAATGCCACGTAAATGATTGATTTAGTGTCACAGTTGATCTTAAATTGAATATCATATTTCCTCTGCCCTATACAAAAGGAACTACCTGTCTTTATGACATTGCACCAGTTGCATAAACCACATGCGAATGATCCCCTAACTCAATTAAAAGTGTTATTTCCTGGGCCCCTCTGCAATATTTCTTTAATATTGCTTCCTCTTTTGTATACTATTCGCGGTTTTGCCCCAAGTTTTTCCAATAGTAAGGGATTACTAGAAATGAAATACCAATTCTTAGTGATAATTCCTGCAATTAAGCTAGAATTTAAATTAAAAGTAGTGATAAAACTACTTGGGTAGCGAGATGTATCCATTTCTGGGGTAATAACAGTAGAACTCCTAAAAAAAGGAGAAACTGAGGAATTCGGATCAATCCTTATCTTGAAACTATCCACTTGTTCATTACAAAGTAGTGGCTTGTAAAAACCATTTGTTCTCTTAGACTCTACCTCAAAAATCAACTCATCAATTAAATTTTGTGGATAACCTCTGTTAGTGAACAACTCTTTCAAAAAGGCACATTCTGATGTAAAATCTACTAGATTACTACACATTCTTACTGCCCTCACCAGCTGTCCTTTCACAATAGCCCTTTTTAGTTTAAAAGGGTGGGAGCTAGTGTAGTGCAGGAAAGAGTTAACATAAGTATCCTTTCTGAAAATGGTCGAGCTAAGCTTTGAAGTGCATGGATCTATATTCAACCTAACATCAAGGTAATCGATCTCCTCACTTGCAAATCTATGCGTGAATTTCAGAAAAGGTGTCGTTTGATTCAGATAGTCTAAAAATGATTGTGCCAATGTAACATCACCCCTGAAAAGGATAAAAACATCGTCGAGGAACCGAGTGTAGAAACCAATTTTTTCCTTCCATACTGGGTGATTAAAAACAAAATGCTTTTCCCAGTAGGCCATGAAAATGTTTGCTACACTGGCCCCGCAAGGGGACCCCATTGTTACCCCCTGTTTTTGAATGTAGAATTCATTTTCAAAGGTGAAGAAGTTGGAAGACAAAACAATATCTAATAATTCAGTGACGTTGTTGATTTCTGTTCTAGGAGCCTCCAATTTGGCTAAGAGCAAACTCACCCATTCCGTAGCCTCTACGTGCGGAATGGAAGTATGCAGGTCGACAACGTCGATTGTAAGAAAGTTAAAAGAGTCTTCCCAACAGATGTTATTTATATTTGATAGAAAAGACCAAGAATCTTTGCAAATGCTTGGGATTAACCTCAGGTATTTTGAGATCACAGAATCTATGTATTTGGCACAAGGGTAGGATATCGAAGACCTCACATCAACCAGTGCTCTCATCGGTGGATCCTCATTATATCCTCATTATATCATTTTATAAATCTTAGTAATGCATTCTAATCTAATGTCAAGCTTCACAACACCCATACAGATGGAAAATAGAGGTACGACTGATAAATCCTATACAAATGCACTGTATAAGCACATACACAAGTGCATAGATCATTCCATCCCCAACAAAACCAAGACGCTATCCTCCAAAAAAGGAAGCCAGTCTGTTGGTCCTCTGCCATAAACAAACTCTACAACAGAAGGAAGAAGCTGTTGAAAAAATGGTAAAATCTCCTGATTGTAGGAAGTCTTTAGTCAGCCTCAGTAAGAAGCTGATATCCCTCACAAAGTCCTCCAAAGCTAGTTATGAAAATAAAATCACCACTGATTCTAAAGACAACCACAAAGCATTCTACAGCTATGTCAAGAATCTCAATGGCAACACTCAGATCTGCTCTGAGCAACAGCACAATGGCACTAGATATACAGAACCAACTGATATTGCCAACATCCTGGGAGATAGGTTCAGTGCAAACTTCACCACCCCCACCCCCCAAAGGGCCCATCATAGCAGAAGAATGCAAAGCCCCTGTAATCATGGCTGCACAATTAAAGACTGCACTCTCCAAAGCCAAGAACACAGCATCCATGGGACCTGACAATATCCCAGGTTTCATTCTGCATGAACTACAGAACAAACTGGCACCCTCCTAAGTACCATGTTCAGTCAAAGCCTCACTTCAGGCTTTGTGCCTACTAAATGGTGCACAGCGATGGTTATCCCACTCCACAAAGGGGGTGCCACCACAGACACCGGGAACTAACGCCCATTAGCCTGACAAGCCTGGTCTGCAAGGCCATGGAACATATCATCTTGGAGCTTATAAAGAAGGACATAGGTAACCTCCAAACTCTGGACCTCACTTAGTTTGGGTTTGTTAAAGGTAGGTCATGTCTCCTAAACCTGACTGACTTCTTTGAAGTAGTCACCAGAGCCGTGTTTGAGGGTAAGTTGGTGCACACAGCCTATCTTGACCTCGCCAAGGCTTTCAACACCATCCCCCATTCTGGAATTATAGATAAACTCACTAGACTGGGCATAAATCCCTATGTCACAAGATGGGTGGCCAACTGGCTCAGTGACAGAACCCACACAGTGAAAGTAACCAACTCCAAATCCAACTTCAGACTAGTGGCAGGTGGAGTACCAGAGGGCTCAGTCCTGAGTCTCCTCCTGTTTGGCATCTACTTCTCAGAAGTCCAGGCTAATACAGCAGATCTTTGGCTAATAAAGTTCACAGATGACTACAAACTAGGTGCCATAATAGAATCACCTAATGATGTGGACATTCTACAAAGGGGCCTCATTGAGACTGATGCTTGGTGTCAAAGTCATGGCCTCACACTTAGTGTCAAGAAGTGCATTGTCACCTCCTTTGGGAAAAACACTGTACCCATGAACTACCACATAGGTGGTAGCCTACTAAACACTGAAAGTGTGATAAGAGACCTTGAGACACAGGTGGACAGTAGTCTCTCCTTTGATAATCACATCGCCACAGTAGGCAGGACATACTTCTACATGCCACACCTCATCACAAAGGGGTTCACCTTCAGAAAAAAAAAAGGTCATTGTTGCTCTTTACTCATCCCTCATCAGACCCATTATAGAGTACAATGCCCCATTTGGCATGTACTTCGCAAAACATCTACAACTATAAAGGCCACAGAAGTACCTCACTAACTGGATTTCTGGCCTCAAACAGATGCCATGTGCAGACCATCTCAAAAAACTCCTGCTCTATTCCATCACTTATTGCCTACTCAGAGGCAACTTCTGCCTAACATACAAAGCCATGTCATACCCAGATCTTTTGGACATGCTACACTTAAAGAAATCCCAATCCCTCCGAGTCACACACTCCAGGGACCAAACCTTGCCACCACAATAAACAGAACATGCTGGAGGGATAGATTCCTGTCCCAGAGACTTCCCATGCTCTGGAACAGACAACCCATTCATGTCATGCAAAGCTCCTCATATGCCCTCTTTAAGAAAAATCTCGACAATTGCATGGGAAATAGGAAATTCACCCCAGGGATCACTTCTGGGGCTCTGCTAGACATTGATGCAGGAAAATAACTTT
Organism: Protopterus annectens; assembly: GCF_019279795.1. Taxonomy (NCBI): domain Eukaryota; kingdom Metazoa; phylum Chordata; order Ceratodontiformes; family Protopteridae; genus Protopterus; species Protopterus annectens. The sequence goes on along the minus strand of NC_056731.1, from coordinate 1,545,164,419 downwards.
CTTGGGTGGCGAAAGCCAGGGAACATTTTGTCTAGGCTTATATATATGCCCTAGGGCCAATAGCCAAGTACCTACCTATGAACCAATGAAATGTAAGTTACAGTAAAAAAGCATGAATGCTGATTGGTAGCTCACCCATCCATGCTTGTTGAAAATGGCATACAACCAGCATAGCATAAGCTACCACTACCACATCAACCAAAATAATATTGCAGTCACACATTCCCTGCACAGGTAAGTGAAGAAAGTAAAGTTAATTAGGCTGATAGTGTAAGATCGAAATTTACCCTAGTCACTCAGAAAATACCCACAAAGGTATATATGTAATTTTGTTCTTGAAAAGAGGATTTGCTTTTGTCACTTAAATAAATAAAAAACATCTAAGTTGCACTGTAAGATGCATGGACACTCCATCTTTATTGCTGGTATCCCTTTAAAAAGTAGTAGTAAATGCAGCAAGCCAAAGTACTTTGAATGTGCAATCATCTACCCAGGTATGTGAATGAGAAGTACCTCTGCAATTCACTTCTGGATGTTATGCTATATAAGACTAAATGGAAAAAAAGAATGTTCTGTGATACAATGCTGTTATTCAAAAAGTTAGACATTTCTTTCTTAAATAATGGCATTGTATTATTGTATAATCTTAATAACCTTTGTTCAGACATGGATAATGCAAATTTACAGACAGCTGTCTTTGTTTAATCACGTGGTTATCAAAGGACAGGAGACATGAGAAAAATGCTGCATTATCCACACCCAAACATGACTTATTGTCAAGAGAGACATGATAAATACTGATGAACATCTAATGATTGTATGTTCTAATGTAATTTCTGTCCCTTTATATTATATTATATTTTATATATATATATATATATATATATATATATATATATATATATATATATATATATATATATTATAGCAATCAAAACATATCAACCAATCATTATATTGTTATACAACAAACTGACACATAGTCCATCAAAAAACAAAACTAATTTCATTTTTGATGCACTCCCCATAACCAAAACACAGTCATCTCAAGTTTATCTGAATAGTGCTAGCATAAGAAGGAGTTTTGTAATTTAAGGTGCAGGCTAGGGTTATGGTAAGGGTTAGCATGCTTTGCTAAAGTGGGCATGAAGTCACTTAACTCAACAGTGGTCCTGGGCTGAGTCTGAAAAAAGTTACACGGTGGCCAGTGTTCTACCCCAGTTAACAAATATATATGTGTGTGTGTATACATATATATATATATATATATATATATATATATATATATATATATATATACATATATATATAAAAAAACACATTACACACACACACACACACACACACACACACACACACACACACACACACACGTAGACATAAAATGATGGTGTGTGTGATGAGCATACACCTATAAGAGATAGAAGCATATTGAACCTCGTGCATCTAGTACTTACAAATATGGGTGATCCTCCACCTGGTGTTGTGTTCTGTTTTATAAGGCTAGACTCAAAGCAAGCTCTTTTGAAATAAGATTTAACTCTGCAATTCCAGCAAACTCTGTAACAGAAACTACTCCAAGGCAAACTACCTCCTATTAAGTAATAACCTATCAAAATGTCAAGCCCTTCCAAGCTCAGATAACACAGCAGCCTATATGGAATTAATCAAAGAGGTGCAGTATAACCATGTTAATGATTGTACTGAGGCTGCTGTGCCTACCAGAAGAAGACACAGACCTAACTCAAAAAAGAAACCGCCCTGGTTGAGTCAAAAATAAAACAAGTTGTACAATAAAAGAAAAAAGTCATAGTAAAATTAGGAAGCGCGACACCAAGAAAGATAAAAAAAATCTCTCATTAAGCTGAATAGACAACTAAGATGACCAATTAAATCCAATAAAGCAAATACTGAGGTAAAGATAGTATCCCAGGCCAACGACAACAAAAAGACCTTCTTTAGCTAAGTCCAAAACCTCAGAGACAGCACACGTGTGATGAAATGTTGGCAAAAGGAGCCATGTTCTTTGAACAATAAGATATATAAAATCTTCTGATTAACAAATTCAGTTCCAACTTTACCCCACCCCAGGAAATACTATCTAACATATTCCCTGCAGCTATCAGTAGGAAGCAGGTCTTAGGTACACTCTCTATGACCAAAAAGATAACATTCCAGAATGCCTCCAAAATTACCTGAAATTTAACCTATCAGGGATATTTTGACTCAGCTTAGGCATGTAAACAATACCCAACTCAGGCGTTGTAACTAAACTAATAGAATTAGGCATAACCCCCAGGTAACTCACTGGATAGCCATTTAGCTCACAGACAGGACTCAGGAAATTAGGATTGTGGATACCACCTCCACAAATAGGCCTTTCACCAGTGGAATTTTCCAGGGCTCTGTGCTAACTCTGCATCTCTTTGGCATCTATTTTTCAGACATCAAAGCCAAAGTTAAAGGCCACTAACTTATCCAGTTTGCAGGTGATTGCAAGCTAGTAGCAGTCAAAGAAATCCCATGATACCAACATCATACAGGAAGATATAACATAGGGAAATTACTGGTGCTGAAGTTATGGCTTGAAACTCAATGCCAAGATATGTATGACTGTACCTTTTGGGAAGTTGATCACCCAGGGAAACTACGTCATTGATAAAACATGTCTAAAAGTAGACATAGTAGTCATGGTTCAGGAAATCATGTAGACAGTAAGCTGGTTTTCAACCAACCTGTGTTTAAGGTTGGAAGAAAACCATTCTATGCCATTCAACCTATAAGTAAGAGAATGGCATCTAGGGTCCAGAGAAGTCATTGTGCCAGTATACTCACCCAAGATCAGACCCATCATTCAGTATGACATCCTCTTCTATATGTGCCTGACCAGGCAAATGCAACAACTGGAATATCCACAGAGGTTCCTTCCAAAAAGAATAGAGGGTGTAAGCAAAATGTCCTATGCAAATGGCCCAAAGCCTTATCTCAATACTTTGTTTCCTACAGACTGTTGAGAAGCATTTTATGCCTGATATACAAGGCATTCTTGGATCCCACTCTGTTGGACCTTTTCCGTATCTATAAAATGAACACCACCAGAACTTTTAGATCTAAGGATATAAACTTTGTTTGTGACTTAAATAGCACATGGTATAACGTTTTGTATTTCACAGAATTTCCATTCTCTAGAATAGTTTTTGCATCACTGTGAAGCACAGCCCTTCCCTAATACTATTCAAGTGCAACCTGGACCAGTGGATGGGAAATCAGCAATTCACCCTTTTCTGACACCTATCTCTATGATGGACAGTGTCAGGCATTAAAGCATTCTCTAATTAGCATCTTCCCCTTAAAATAACCTCTAAGGCACAATAACTTGTGGGATATATTTGAGTTGCATGGGTAAGCTTATAAAGGCCCCAGTGGTCATTAGCCTAGTATAAAGCTATAAAGCTGTGAACCTATGAATCTGTGAAACTCAGAAAACTCAGGATGCTGACTCTGATAAAAAGAACCTTTTATGTGTAGAAAATGCAGAGTACTTTAATATTTTGCAACAAAATCATATGTGTTATATGGCAGGTGGCTGGATTTACAGCATCTGTATTATTTGTGATTTCATCAGCTGACTGTGTTGGATAGTGAAATCTTCTTCTGCAAAAGATGCAAGTGATACTTAGGTCTTAGGGGAAAAACTGTCCCCTGAGGGAAAATTGAAGATTTATTTGAGTTAAAAGGCAAGCTATAGATGCTAGATTTACATGTGTTATATAATAATGAGTTATGAATATGTTGATGTGAACGGCTAAGGAAAATTCAGTGGGACTAGCATAAAATTAAAACACTAAATATATCACAACCTTCTAATATTGTCTTACAACAAAATCTTTAATAGCTGGACAAAGCCTTAGGTCAAGTGTTTTGAGAAAGGTTGATACTCACAAACATATAACAGTCAAGACTAAGAGAGAGAGAGAGAAAAATGCTTTATCATAATTCCATAAAACCCATTAGCATAATGATCACTTATTCCAAAGATGGAGGTAGGACCAAAGCATTTTGAAGAATCAGGAGTTTTATCAAAAGCAGAGCTGACTAAATGGGGTTCAACTTTTTTCAGACTCATTAGAAATGTAAAGACTCAAGATTCCGTATTTGTGGATAATGTAAAGGTACTACTATTGTTCCTCACTGCAGAAAATGATCATTAGACCAACTCTCCTACTCAGTGAGCAAATTCAGTAAATAGATATTTTGTAACCCACACAATCACGTGTCCATTTCCTCATTCTCTACACATAGCTGCTTTTCAAGTGGGAAGGAAACACTTTTTAAAAATTGATTTATCTCAGGCCTACACAAAAATGAAAATTGAAGATTCACCAAAGATGTTTCTGACAACAAACATAGATGTTTAACCCTAAACAATCATCCTGAGGTTGCCATGGCATCAGTACCCTGAATATATTATATAGCCTTGGACCAGGCAGAACAAGGTATACTTAAGATGTAGTCTTACCTTGCCATCCACAAAACCTACAGAAAGGGTTAAATAAGTTGAAAAACAGAGCACAAATAATAAAAAATACATGTGGATTTTGCAAGGGTGACATTTTATACTGTAGACATTTTATTATCAAAAGTGACTTACACATAAATCACAGACATTTGAAGTAGTGTTGCATTCAGCAGAACCTCAAAGTTAATCACAATTAAGATCAAGCAATCCATCCTTAAGATGTCAGTTTGTAAAGAATTTACACAACTGTGAAGAAGTATTCAAGGAAATTAAAATATATTGGCTACCTCATAACCAATATTTATTGGTTAAATTAGTACATGTTGTTTTACCATATGGGTTTGGATTTAAGCTATCATATGTGTTGCAGGATACAATGGCACATCCATTTACTTTCACAATGAAATTTTTAAATTAACAGAAATAAAATATAATTAACTCTACATTAACCAAGAAGCCTTCTGTTTTGTGTGGGGTATTAGGAAGCTCAATCACTGCATTTGGGCAAATATTTGTGCTGGTAACAAAATATTACCCAATACAGTCAGTCTTTAACCCATCAGGAGCGGTCCATTTGATGACAGCTACCCTAATGGAATGATGGTCTCCATTTCTTGACTCATTCATACATCACTGAATTGAGGGAGATAAAACAGCACTGTAATGCTGATGACCTATCCCATTTTCTCTGATTGCAACAGATGCAACCAGATGATGTTGTGAGGAATCATTACAACAGTTGCATACAGTCTTTTTAGAGCAGTTCTGACAACAAATGTACACATTTGTAGAGAAACAACAAAGGGCCTTATGTTGTCAGTTTTATGACATTAACACCCAAGTTGCATAGCCCATTTTACTATGATCCAGCTGTAGTCTTCAACAAGGTAAGTACAATAGTCCATATGTCAATGGCTCTTTGATGTGCTTCACAAGTATAGTGGTTCCTCCAAAACCACACACCAGATTACTAGAAGTGTACATCAATGGCAATGCAAGATAGTCAACATAAGTACTAAAACTTAGTTTGTTAACATGGTTGGGCCAAGGCAATGCTAAAAATGTTTTTCCAGATGTTTACAATGAGGCAAAATTTTGCATTCTAGTATTCTTTTCATAAACTTCCACTGAACACTTTCTGACATAAATTTCTTTTAGAGTATAAAAAAAATGAAGAATTATATTATATAATGTGTCTAATATAAATTATAAATATTTTTACCAAAACAGTCACTAACCTAGAACTAATACTTTAAATATTAGGGTCATATTATGAATGATCTTCACCTTAACAATCCATGCTTTATTCATGAAATTTAAATTTGACTTTACATCTACGCCTAAGTCCCTATAATCAAGAATTTCTTGAAAAATATTATCATCACACTAAGACTGTGTACAGGTCTAAAGATGCCAACATAAATTGCATCAATTTTCACTGAGGTGAAACTGCAGTGGCAAAGGAAACACACCAGACTCCTCCAGCAGACCACAACTAAAATGAATGGACTGGAAACAGCACACCTAAATAAACAAGTATAGTTTAATTTCTAAGCACTTTTGCCTTCAGTAAAGGCAACATCAGAGATAAAATCAGAACACAGGAAGGAAATCTGTTTAAATCTACCTCTCAGTAGGTATTTAACCTATGAAAACCTTTATCAAGAACAAGTGTAGCAGCATTTAAAGTGACAGTGCATATATACGAAGCACAAATGCAAATACATATAAAATAGACATAAAAAACTTTATACTGTGCTACTTAAGACTGTAAAAATGCTTAAATGCTTATGTCAATGTAGCAGCTCTTGTTTTTAAAATGCAGTTAAGAGATAGGATATCTTTTATTCAGGGTTTATTAGTTGCATTTAACTGGCTCTGCCAGTTTAATTCTTTCTGTTCTAATAACAATTCAATATCTCCCCCTCTGAACAACATACAAACCCTATCAATAATGAAAAAAAAAGAAATCTCCTAAAATCTGGACAGTACATAGTGTGTTTATAAAGAACATTTGTAGATTTGGATTTTTTATATCATAAACATGTTTATAAATCCTTTTTCTAAGCTTTCTATTGGTTTGACCTATATAGAATGCAGAGCAAACTGAACATGTAGCAAGGTAAACAACCATCTTCATATTACAATCCCATACCCCTGGACATGAGAGAGTCTTATCATGTCTATCAACAACTACACATGGTCCATCTTGTATAAATTTACAATATTTATAATGGCCACACTTCGTCACTTTCGAAAGTAAAAATCTCGTACTACTACTACTACTATTATTTTTTTTTCAGAAATATTCTTGAGGATTTCATTTGTACTGTGTGTAATTTTTGGTGCTATACCTAAAACTTTGTGGTATTCAGTAGTAAAAACTGTACTCCAAACTTCATGTAAAATACCTTTTAGTGCTGGTGTCTGATGACTATATGTAATAATCATAGCACCAACTTTGTTTGGTGACAATTTTTTTACTCTGTGAAAATTCATCTTTTTTATTTTTTTACTCTGTGAAAATTCATCTTTTTTATTAGTGTTACTAAGTGAAGGGACAAATTTGCCCTCTCTAGTTTCTATTTCTGTCTTAACAGATTTAACCAATTCAGTAGGATAATCTCTTTCACAGAATATATTGCCGAGCTTGTTTAGCTACCCTGTAAATACAGAGTCAGGAGAAACTATTCCTGACAGCCGTTCCATTGTCACCTTACACTGGTAATCCTTTGCCGCTGGAGTTTCAACTTACACTGGACAACCTACAAGTGGTTACTTTTCACTGCGTTTATATGTAAGCCATGTTTATTCAACCATCATAATACTTCAGACACATATTAATTAAATGCCAAAAAAATCAGATGAAGATGTTACGAACGTACCTGTTTTAATATCATCTGCATATTTTGACATCCGATAAGTAGTGTTATTGGGTAGCAGAGAAAACACAAAATTAAACAAAATAGAGCCAAAAAACGATCACTGTGAAACTCCATAAGTAACTTCTGACCATCTAGAATAATGACCATTCAACTTACATGTCAACATCTATGTTTTAACCAGTTCACCCATTCAGTAATGTAATACTTAATATTCTGCTTTATTAAGGAATGTATTTTTGCAATATAAGGGGTATTGTCAAAAGCCTTTGATAAGTCCAGATCTTCTTCTTCTTTTGGCTTTTCCCGTTTAGGGGTCACCACAGTGAATCATTTGTTTCCATTTCTTCCTGTCCTCTGCATCTTGCTCTGTCACGCCAATCACCTGCATGTCCTCTCTAACCACATCCATAAACCTTATCTTAGGCCTTCCTCTTTTCCTCTTAGCTGGCAGCTTCATCCTTAGCATCCTTTTCCCAATATACCCAGCATCCCTCCTCAGCACGTCCAAACCAATGCAATTTCACCTCTCTGGCTTTGTCTCCAAACTGTCCAACCTGGGCTGACCCTCTAATATACTTATTCCTAATCCTGTCTACCCTCGTCACACCCAGTGCAAATCTTAACATCTTTAACTCTGCCACATCCAACTCTGACTACTGCCTTTTTGTCAATGCCACTGTCTCCAACCCATATAACATAGCTGGTCTCACTACCCTCTTGTAGACCTTCCCTTTCACTCTTACAGGTACTCGTCTGTCACAAACCACTCCTGACACTCTTCTGCACCCACTCCACCCTGCCTGTACTCTCTTCTTTACCTCTTTTCCACCCTCGCCATTACTCTGAACTGTTGATCTCAAATATTTAAATTCATCCACCTTCACCAACTCTACTCCCTGCATCCCTACCATTCTTCTATCCTCCCTTTCATTCAAATACATATATTCCATCTTTGTCTTGCTGACCTTCATTCCTCTCCTCTCTAGAGCATATCTCCACCTCTGCAGGGTTTCCTCAACCTGTTCCCTACTCTCACTACATATCACAATGTCATCTGCAAACATCATAGTCCATGGGGACTCCTATCTGATCTCATCTGTCAACCTGTCCATCACCAGTGCAAATAAGAAAGGGCTCAGAGCTGATCCTTAATGTAATCCCATCTCCACCTTAAATGCATCTGTCACTCCCACTGCAGATCTCACCGCTGTCACACTACCCTTGTATAAATCCTGTACCACTCTTACATACTTCTCTGCTACTCCCGACTTCCTCATACAATACCACAACTCCTCTTTAGGCACCCTGTCATATGCTTTTTCTCTAAGTCCACAAAGACACAATGCAACTCCTTTTGACCTTCTCTGTCCTTCTCCATCAACACTCTTAGAGCAAACATTGCATCTGTAGTGCTCTTTACTGGCATGAAACCATACTGCTGATCACTAATCATCACCTCCCTTCTTAACCTAGCTTCCACTACCTTTTCCCATAATTTCATGCTGTGACTGATCAGTTTTATCCCTCTGTAGTTACTACAGCTCTGCACATCACCCTTATTCTTAAACATCGGTACCAAAACCCTTTTTCTCCACTCCTCTGGCATCCTGTCACTTTCCAAGGTTTCATTAAACAATCTGGTTAAAAATTCCACTGCCATTTCTCCTAAACACCTCCATGCTTCCATAGGTATGTCATCTGGACCAACAGCCTTTCCATTCTTCATATTCTGCATAGCTATCCTTACTTCTGCCTTGCTAATCCATCGCACTTCCTGATTCACTATCCCCACATCATCCATCCTTCTCTATCTCTCATTCTCTTCATTCATCAGCCCCTCAAAGTACTCCATACATCTGTTCAACTCCTTGCTAGTGAGTATGTTTCCCTCATTATCCTTTATCACCCTTACCTACTGCACATCTTTCCTAGCTTGGTCCATCTGTCTAGCCAATCAGTACAGGTCCTTTTCTCCCTCCTTAGTGTCCAACCTTTCATACAACCCTCTATATGCCTTATCCTTACTCTTTGCCACCTCTCTCTATACTATGCACCTCATCTCCTTGTACTTCTGTCTACTTTCTTCATCTCTCTGACAATCCCACTTCTTGTTCACCAAACACTTTCTCTGTATACTCTCCTGCACCTCCTCATTCCACCACAAGGTCTCCTTGTCCTCCTTCCTCTGTCCATATGTCACACCAAGCACCTTTCTAGCAGTCTTCCTTACTAGCTCTGCTGTAGTTACCCAGCTATTCGGTAACACTTCACTGCCAGCCAGTGCCTGTCTTAACTCTTCCCTGAACTCCACCTCACAATCACCCTTTTTCAATTTCCACCATTTGATCCTTGGTGCTGCCCTCACACTCCCCCTCCTCTTCTTGATCACCAATGTAATTCTACAGACCACCATTCTGTGCTGCCTAACTACACTTTCCCCCGTCACCACTTTACAGTCTCCAATCTCCTTCAAACTGGCCCTTCTGCATAGGATATAATCCACCTCTGTGCATCTCCCTCCATTATTGTATGTCACCCTATGCTCCTCCCTCTTGTTAAAATATGTATTCACCACAGTCATGTCTATCCTTTTTGCAAAATCCACTACCATCTAACCTTCTGTGTTCCTTTCCATAACACCATACCTACCCATCACTTCTTCATCCCCTCTGTTGCCTTCACCAATATGCCCAATGAAATCTGCTCCGATCACCACTCTCACCCTTGAGTACAATTATTACCACTTCATCCAACTCACTCCAAAATTTTTCTTTCTCATCCATCGCACACCCAACTTGTGGAGCTTATACTAATGCCATTACTGAGTATTTCACTGACTGCTTCTTAAAATTTTATTAGCTTGCTTAATGCTTTATATTTTCTCATAAAACCATTTTGATTCAAATTCAGCAGAGCAAAATTATTCCTATGATTGTTTAATAGGGATACTAGACAACTCTCAAAAATCTTGCCCAGCAGCGAAGACAAATTTATTGGATGATAGTTAGAGATATCATCACATGAACCAATGTCATAAATGAGTACAATACTTGCACATTTCTGTGTTTCTAGAATGATGGCGTTTAACATCAGCATGTCAATTAATATAGTTAATCCCAGGATTCACGAAACTCCATGCAAGAATAAGACTATTCTTGCACGGAGTGGTTCATGTCAGTTTAGAATAGCAGCGCGCCTTGCATATGCATGAAGGCGTGCAGCTATTCAATCTAAATGGACAAGAACCATGAACGAATGCAGGGGGCATGTGTCAGCAGAGCCTGTACATGTAGCACGCCCCCTTCACTCAGAAAGTGCTGTATGGCACTTTGTGACACAGACGAGTGTCAATGTATATAATATTAGAGCCTGGCTCTAATATTATGTACTAAACCAGTGTCCACAGACACTGAAATGTAAGTAGCTAACAGCTCAGTGTCTGCGGGCACTGAAAAAAAAAAATCACCTAGAAGGCAGCAACCTTTAAGTGCACACCTCTGAATGTATGCAATCTTGCCCTACATGCATGGAAGCAGTAGGGCAAGAGAAAATCAATAAAAATACAAAAAAATATTTCTTTTCATCAAATAAATCTGAAATTTAAATGATGCACAGCTTGCTTGCTTGCATGGTGTGCCACTATGCTTAGTCTGGCAAAAATCCTGAAAATGATAGACAAGTACTACTGTGATACAAAATGTCATCAAGCGGCTGTAACATAGTGGTACTGCCATGGTTTAGCATGTCAAACATGCTCAGCTCGAATTACCTCTCTGTCAATTTATTTAAAAAAACTTTTAAGACATTTGAATGATAGATGTCAATCATATAGCTCATGAAAAGCACAGTAGAGGTGGGAATATGTAAAATATAACTGTAAAAAGTACTTTATAAATTTAATGAAAAAAAAAAACAGATTTAAGCAATGCTTTGCTAGTGTAAGCATTGCTTACTGGCTTTCAGCTGTGCTCATCTGGTTTAAGCATTGCTATATGGATTTCCATGGAGCTAAGCATAGTTCAGCAAATTAAAACTGGCCAATGAAGAAAAGGTGTAAAGAAACTGCCCTATTGAAACTGCACAGGTGGGAATACAGCCATAAACTTTTGGTATTGCTCACAGCAGGTCCAAAATGCCTGGTGTTGGTGAAGTTGTTCACTTCTGAGCACAGCATTGGGGATTCAAGAGTCCAGGGTCATGGTTGAGCTTCTAGGAAAAGATCATGATGGCAGGCTGCTGCAGGGCCAGTACCAAGGCTCTCAGTACAAAGCAGAGGCCTGGGACCAGCATGCACGTGATCTCACCAGTGCCACTGGCATACCCCGGAGTTGTGAGCATGTGCGTCACCATCATAATGACCTGAAGTGGAGGAGGGGTACACTCTTGGGCCAGTGGATCCAAGAAGCTTGAGCGCAGGATGTCCCACCTGTCTGTAAGTATGCAGTCTTATGTATCTCTAATTAACTATGGAAAAAATTCAACTTGTGACTGTGCAGGTGTGATTAATGTGTCATGTCTCCCCATACAGCTGTTGAGAGAGGTCGCAGAATTATGAGACTTATGCCCAGCGAATGGCCCAGCTGCATCGGCAGTATGGTGAGTACTTAATACTTCCTAATATTAGCTGTAAGAAATCAAAACTATAGTAATAGTAGTACTGCCTGTGTATATAATTGTGCTGTAAAAATCAGGAATAAATGCCTGTGTCAGACTGCCAGCATTACAATGGAGTATTCCCAGCTGCTGTGTAACACATATGTCAGTAGCAAACAAGGTACAATTTGCAGGATGGGGAATATTAGAATATGTATGAGTGTGTCTGAGTGAACCTGCCAAGAAAGTGCCATGTCAGAGCTACTGTAACACTTAGAAATGAAAAGCATTCACCTGTGCAGATCATGCAGGAATAGTAATTGTGAATTTCTTAGTTGTACACAGATATCTACATCAAAACTAATAAAGGTGATCCCAAACACTGGTATGTGTCATCTCACTTGTACCTGAAAAATAGAAATGTGTATGTCCTGCAGAATACATTAACAGAGGTGAACTTATTTAGCACTGCTTGTCTGCATACTTTAGAATGGGCATGTCAAATAACTGAAAAAAGCAACAGTACATATTTCCATTAGAATGTGTTTTACATGTTTGTCTGCCACCATTGTCCTGTGTTAACCTTTCAATTTTAGCTGTATGTAGCTGTGAATGTACTGAAAATGTATAAGGCTAACAGGTGCAGACTTAAAACCTACACTGTGTACTCAGGAATAAAAATTGCAGTATGTATTTCTAAAACAGTCAAATGTGCAATCCAGCTAATGTGCATGTTTCAAAACAGGGACACCAATGTCTGTTGTGTATGCATAATTTGTACTGAAATGGGCAACAAATAATGCATGTCATAATAAAAGTACTGTGCACAAAAATATGTAGTAGATAAAAATGTCAGAAGCAGCCCACAGCACCTTCCCAGTAGCTCAAGTCTGATAAGGACTAGGCCGGTAGTTCAATTTTGCACACACATCATGGTTCGAATCCAGGGACCACCACTAACATGTCAGTCTGGTTCTACAGTTGTAAGCTGCAAACTAAATAGAAAAGGTAATGTACAGCAACACATACATTTTCCATGCATGGCACACAGGTAAAGAAATATGAATAGAAATACTAGTATGATGTGTATAACTATGAAAGGCGTACAATTGCTCTGTTGATCAGCCCCAGTCCTACAAACAGATGCAAGCTAGATATCCACACTCTGCAGTATGGCCCAGAGAAGCCCCTCAAGTGTCATAGTGTCACAGATAGTTTCCCCAGTTGCCAAGAAACCTGCACACAGAGAATGTCACAGTAGATGCATGTCAAAGGTGCAGCACACACTCCAGGGACTACAACTAATATGTGAATCTGAAATATGTGTAGAAATAGCAATGCAATGTGCACACAGTTCATCTGAACAGGGCCCATAGGTAAAGAAATTGGTATAGAAACAGGTATGATGTGTATAACTAAAATAAGGGTATAATTGCTCTGTTGATATCTACAGCTGTTGGTGTGCTATAGTAGCCCCATGGCCTAGGTAGAGTGTAAGCATGGTTACTGCGTTACATTGAGCAATATCTAGCTGGAAGTTGTGGCTCTGTTTTTTCAGTTAAGGCTTGTTAAAAAACCTGCATAACCAGTGATAAGTGTGGATAGTTCACTTCATTTTTATTCAATTTCTGACTTATATAAGTGGTACAGTTTGAATTATTTTCTTCATAAACCATGAGCTTTGGTCCGCTAAGACCTGCATGCAATCAACTGAACGTATAAGTGAAGTTAAGTAAATCTTTATCTGCACTTTTTTCAAATAATACACGATTGAAATTAATTTGTTTGTGTTGCATTGAGCAATATCTAGCTAGAAGTTGTGACTCTGTTTTTTCATTTAAGGCTTGTTAAAAAACTTGCATAGCCAGTGATAAGTGGGAGTAGTTCATTTCATTGTTATTCAGTTTATGTTTTATATAAGCGGTACAGTTTGAATTATTTTCTGCTTAAACTGTGAGCTTTGGCCAGCTAAAACCTGCATGCAATCAACTGAATGTATAAGTGAAGTTAAATAAATCTTTATCTGCACTTTTTTCAAATAATACATGATTTAAATTAATTTGTTTGTGTTGCATTGAGCAATATCTAGCTGGAAGTTGTGACTCTGTTTTTTTCAGTAGGTCCCCACCCACCCTCTCTGTTTGTGTTTTGGTGTTAATCTTGGTGGCTTTGAAACTGCCCACCCCTCTTGTAAATTTGCACTTGGATACTCCTCTTGGGCCCATCTCATTTGCTCAGTCAAAAAAAAAATTGTTCTTTTATCTGCTTTTACTGTATTTGTGTTTCTTCCTACTTTATTTTGCTTTTGCATTATTTTAAAAGAACTCGGTTGTATTTATTACTGCTTGGTGTAACTCATTCTAAGCCTTTTAGTTTAAGCACTTGGGCTTCAGACCAGTTATTTACATTAAGAAGGTTTGTGGTCTGCACTGTAGTGGCAGAACAGGTAGCTTACATCCCTCTAAGTTGGGAACTGCTGATTGAGGGCTCAGTGTCTGTTATTCTAAAAGTGTATTAGTTCTGGTTTAAGTACTTGGGCTTCAGGCCAGTTATTTTACATTAAGAGGGTTTGTGGTCTGCAATCTTGTGGGAGGAGAGGCTGGACTCTGCCCTTCTGAGCTGGGAATTTCTGGTTAAAGGCTTATAGTGCCTGCATATTTGAACTGCTTCTTACTGAAATTGGTACATCTTGTTTGCTGTAGCATAGACTAGATCCAGGCCTGCTGAATCTAGCTTTGTTTGTATAACTTGAGCACTAATCCAGGCATTCATTAAAGTATTTAATTGTATTTATTACTGCTTGGTAGTAACTTGATTAAAGTGTAACTATCATTCTAAGTCTTTTGGATTAAGCACTTGGGCTTCAGACCAGTTGTTTTACATTAGGAAGGTTTGTGGCCTGCACAGTGGTAGCAGGACAGGTAGCTTACATCCTTCTAAGTTGGGAACTTCTGATTATGGGCTCAGTGTCTGTTATTCTAAAAGTGTATTAGTTCTGGTTTAAGAACTTGGGCTTCAGGCCAGTCATTTTACATTAAGAAGGTTTGTGGTCTGCATTCTTGTGGGAGGAGAGGCTGGACTCTGCCCTTCTGAGCTGGGAATTTCTGGTTAAAGGCTTATAGTGTCTGCATATTTGAACTGTTTCTTACTGAAATTGGTACACCTTGTTTGCTGTAGCATAGACTAGATCCAGGCCTGCTGAATCTAGCTTTGTTTGTATGCTTGTTGTTTGTTTGCTTGTTATTTCCCTGAAATGCTAATTCCACCTAAAAAGCGACTTTTCAGCGCTTCTGTGGATCCCTAGTGATATATGCATTGCTTACTGTACTTATTTCCTTGTTTCACTTGAAAAAAAGTTACTGTTTGTCATTTTTGCATTTAAGTTACCTGTAACACAGTTACAGGCTACACACACAAGTGCGCTAGCCTCCTCTGTGTATTTAAAGTAATTTAAGCTCTGCATTTTTGTTTCGAAAAAAAAAAAAAACAAAAAAAAAAAACACACACAAAAATTCCTTGTTTTCCCACCTTTCTGTACTAGTCTAGTCCAGTTTTCAGGCTTTTCTGAATCCAGGACTGTGGTAAAGGTTCTTGTGTTGCCCATATCATACTTGGATAGTTAGGTGGCTTCTTGTTCACTGTGAGAGGGAACTCTGAGCAGCCTATCTGTCCCTGTAGGAGTGGTCCCAGCCCAGCAAATTGTAGCTCATTGGCCATTTTTGGCTAATTTCTATCCTTTTTGATCTCCCTGGTATAAAAACTGCTTAGCACAGTTTTGCACTTGTATACAGCTCAGCAGGCTCCTTGTGGTGCCCTGCAGGGTCCTACAAGCAGCCAAGAGACAAAAGAGAGACTTTGGACTTGATTAAGTATTGTTTTTGCTTGTTGTTCCCCTGAAATGCTAATTCCACCTAGAACATGGCTTTTCAGCACTTCTGTGGATCCCTAATGATATCTGCATTGCTTATTGTACTTATTTCTTTGTTGCACTTGAAAAGAAAGTTACTGTTTGTCGTTTTTGCATTTAAGTTACCGGTAACACAGTCGCAGGCTACACACTCAAGTGCGCTAGCTTCCTCTGTGTATTTAATGTAATTTAAGCTCTGCATTTCTGTTGTTTCTGAAAAAAAAACACAAAAAAATTCCTTGTTTTCCCGCCTTTCTGAACTAGTCTAGTCCAGTTTTCAGGCTTTGCTGAATCCAGGACTGTGGTAAAGGTTCCTGTGTTGCCCATATCATACTTGGATAGTTAGGTGGCTTCCTTGTTCACTGTGAGAGGAAACTCTGAGCAGCCTATCTGTCCCTGTAGGAGTGGTCCCAGCCCAGCAAATTGTAGCTCATTGGCCATTTTTGGCTAATTTCTATCCTTTTTGATCTCCCTGGTATAAAAACCACTTAGTGCAGTTTTGCACTTGTAAACAGCTCAGCAGGCTCTTCGTGGTTCCCTGCAGAGTCCTACAAGCAGCCAAGAGACAAAAGAGAATTTGGACTTGATTAAGTATTGTTTTTGCTTGTTGTTTCCCTGAAACAAGAAAAAGCGATATCCTCCAAACCAAACCAAGTCCGTGCTTGGTGCTTAGTGCAATAACTTGTGTTTTAAATAAATTTTGGAAGTGTTTCAGCCTACATTGTTCTCCACTTCCAGTAGTTTGTGGAGTTTCCCTGAAACACTAATTCTGCCTAAAACGTGGCTTTTCGGCACTTCTGTGGATCCCTAATGATATCTGCATTGCTTACTGTACTTATTTCTTTGTTGCACTTGAAAAAAGTTGCTGTTTGTCATTTTTGCATTTAAGTTACTTGTAACACAGTCGCAGGGTACACACTCAAGTGCGCTAGCCTCTTCTGTGTATTTAAAGTAATTTAAGCTCTGCATTTCTGTTGTTTCTGAAAAAAAAAAAACACAAAAAATGTCCTTGTTTTCCTGCCTTTCTGAACTAGTCTAATCCAGTTTTCAGGCTTTGCTGAGTCCAGGACTGTGGTAAAGGTTCCTGTGTTGCCCATATCATATTTGGATAATTAGGTGGCTTCCTTGTTCACTGTGAGAGAGGGAACTCTGATCAGCCTATCTGTCCCTGTAGCAGTGGTCCCAGCCCAGCAACTTGTAGCTCATTGGCCATTTTGGGCTAATTTGTATCATTTTTGATCTCCCTGGAATAAAAACCACTTAGCGTGGTTTTGTGCGGGTGTGCACACCATGCAGCACTGTTTAGCTGCGGTTAAACTATTCCAGGCTCCACGAAGTCTGCACTTCAGTTTTTTTTCCTTGAAACTTGAAACACTTCAACCCAGCACTAGAAATAAGACAATTTAAGACTGGCACTTACTAAAACTCACTAAAACTAGCACTAGCTTACAGCTTGCACTTCAGCCCTATACTCAGGAAGTATAAGGCTCTTTACTCATCCAATCAGCAATACAGTCCCAACCATCTATTCAGGCATGCTCAAGGGACAGCTTCAGGTGTTCTCTCCAGTCCAGCTGGTGAATCTGGGCATCCTGAGGCATTGTTACAATTGCCTCATGTACACAGACAACCCCCTCCTCCTCCCAACCAACACAAACATATGTGAGAGATGCAGCTACACAGCCAAACTGGAGGCTAAGCTCTCTCAACCCATGACTGGATCAACCAGTCACAAGGAGAAGGGCAACACTAGCACCACATTACCAGACTCTCATAGACCAGCCATAGCTGCACCAGAAAACAACTCTCAGAAACACGCAAAAACATACTCAGAGGCTCTAAATAAGAACCTGCCTAAACACCAGAGACCTCCTAAGCATACACCCAAGCAACCCCCACCCCACAACAGAAACCAGGTAACACATACATCACAATGTCAGTGTGCCAAGCAAAAACAGCCCCTAAGGCTAAATAAAACACCTAACACACTAGTAATCAGTGATTCTATCATCAGGCACACAGACGTCCCACTGACTAGACTGAACAAGGAGAGGGTTACCGTAAGCTGCCTGTCAGGTGCCAGAATTCACCACATAACACATGCACTCAGGTCACTCCACAACAAGTACAAATATGACTCTGTCATTGTACATGTTGGCGTAAATTACCTGAGACGTACCTCCCTGGACTACATGAAAAGAGACATGGAGGAGCTCTATGAACATGTAGCCCAGGCTGGTATGACTCTGACTCTGAGTAGCATCCTGCCCTCACCTAAAGTGATGCCAGCATACGAAGAAAAAATGATCAGTTTCAACAATTGGTTAAACTACTGGTGTCATTCAAAGGGGATCCAGTACTTGTCACCCTGGGATGACATACTTAACAAGCCACGTTGTTTCACCAGAGACGGCTTGCACCTGTCGCCCCTGGGCTTTCAAATACTGGCCAAGACTGTTGCCGCCCCAATACTGCCTTTTTCAGGCAAGGCTCAAAAGACAAACCCGCCTCCATAAACAACAATAATAAACAAAACCTGAGGGTAATGCTGCTCAACACCAGAAGTCTAAACCTCAAAATGCACGCACTCAAGGCTCTCCTTAGTATGGAAGAAATCGACGTATGTGCAGTGACAGAAACCTGGTTTAAGGCTCCAGAGAGCACTCCAGCTCTACCAGGCTATAGTTCCTATCATACCTTTAGGTCCCAAAACCAGGACCAGAACACAAAAGGAGGGGGTGTGTCCATATTCATCAAGACCACCCACACCTCCAGGTTAGTAGCACAGCACGCGGAATCTGAGACCATCCAAGTGCAACTGACAGCAGGTAAATTGACTGTTCAATTTATAGCTTACTACAGATCTCCCATCTTGTCTCAGGACCCTTACGCAGCATTCCTGAGAACATTAGAAAGTATGAAGACTCTACCCAAAACCATGCTGCTAGGTGACTTCAACTATCCAAACATTGACTGGGAAAACTACTCTAGCTCAAATGCCCTAGCCCAATGCTTCCTTGAGTTTATAAACTCAAACCCCCTTGAACAGCTGGTCACCACTCCCACAAGAGGTGACAACATACTGGACCTGGTCATCACCAACATGGGGAACCTATGTTCCACACCTGAGGTAAACTCGTCATTGGTAAGATCAGATCACAAACTCATCACACTGGACATCCACATCCCGACCCCCCCCCCCCAGTCAAGGAAATCAAGGTAAAAAACTTCTCTAAAGCCAACTTCACACTCCTCAAGACTGAGGTGGGAAGTTTCAAAGCTCCCAATCAAATGGAAAATGATGACCCATCGGCAGAATCCTTTACAAGTGCATTCTATGAACACCTTCAAAAATGCATGGACCGAGCCATCCCAAGTAAAACCAAGACCAACTCCTTAAAAAAGAGGAAGCCAGTCTGGTGGACCCCGGCCATAAATAAACTTTACAACAGAAGGAGGAAACTCCTGCAAGATAGTACAAAATCCCAAAATAAGTAGGCATCTCTGATTAACATCAGTAAAAAACTGCGCTCCCTCATTAAATCATCCAAGACCAACTTCAAAAGAAAAATAGCCAATGACTCTAAGGATAACCACCAGGCTTTCTTTAACTATGTCAGGAGTCTAGGGGCAAACTCTCAGATATGCTCCGAGCTAGTGCATAAAGGCCATATATACACTGAACCAACCAACATTGCCAACATCCTGGCTGACAAGTTCAGTGCAAACTTCACCCCCCCCCCGCTCCACCAAACGGGCTACCTCCCATCCCAGAAGAATGTGGAGCTCCAGATATCTCAGACACACAAGTAAAGACAGACCTTGCAAAGGCCAAAAACACAGCATCAATGGGACCAGATGCTATCCCAGGTTGTGTCTTACATGAACTTCAAAATGAACTAACCCCCCCATCTCAAATCACTATTCAAACTCAGCCTCTCTACAGGCTATGTACCCAAAGAATGGTGTACAGCAACAGTTGTACCACTCCACAAAGGTGGTGCCACAACTGACCCTGGGAACTATCGCCCTATAAGCTTGACTAGCTTGGTCTGCAAAGCCATGGAATGCATTATCATGGAGCTCATTAACAGGGACATTGGAAACCTCCAGACACTAGACCCCACCCAGTTAGGCTTTGTTAAAGGCAGATTTTGCCTCCTGAACTTGGTTGACTTTTTCGAAACAGTCACCAGGGCCATAGATGAAGGGAAGGTGGTCCACACAGCATATCTGGACCTCGCTAAGGTGTTCAACACCATCCCACACTCAGGAATCATACACAAACTTACCAGCTTAAATATCAACCCCCATGTCACGAGATTGGTTGCCAATTGGCTCTCAGACAGAGCCCACATGGTAAGAGTGGCAGGTGCCATGTCTGACAATAAACCAGTCACAAGTGGAGTTCCACAGGGCTCAGTCCTGGGACCCCTCCTGTTCGGTATATATTTCTCTGAAGTACAGGCAAAGGCGGAGGGACTGTGGCTAAACACGTTTACAGATGACTGTAAATTGGGTGCAATAATTGACTCTCCAGCTGACACAGACATCCTGCAAAAGGGTCTCACAGAGACAAACACCTGGTGTCAAAGTCACGGCCTCAAGCTACATGCCAAAAAATGCATAGTAGTCCCACTTGGGAAAAACAAAGTACCTACAAACTACCACATAGATGGGAATCCACTAAGTACAGAAGAAGTAATTAGGGACCTGGGTACCCAAGTAGATAGCATGCTCTCCTTTGATAACCACATAGCCAAACTGGTCAGGAAATCCTTCTGTGCACACCTGATCACAAAGGGTTTCTCATCCAGATCCAATGAGGTGATTGTGCCCCTTTACTACTCACTCATTAGGCCCATAATAGAGTACAATGCCCCATTTGGGATGTACCTCACTAGACACCTGCAACAACTAGAAAGACCACAGAAGTACCTCACTAAGAGGATTAAGGGCCTTAAACAATTACCCTGTGAAGCATGACTAAAAAAGCTCCAGCTCTTCTCAGTCACTTACCTTCTGCTCAGAGGTGACCTATGCCTGACCTCTAGGGCCATGTCCGACCCTGAACTAATGGATATGCTTCACCTCAAAAAAATTAGATCCCTCAGAAACACTCATTCCAGCAACTTGAACCTATGTACAACAATAAACAGGACATGCTGGAGGGATAGATTCCTGTCCCAGTGACTCTCCTCACTCTGGAATAGAATCCCAATTCATATTCGACAGAGCTCCTCTCTGACCCTCTTCAAGAGAAATCTTGATGAGTGGATGGGTAATTGTAAGTTCTACCCTGGGATCACTTCAGGAGCCCTGTTGACAGAGGCCCAGGTTACGAATCTAATGGGGAGGTGAAAGCCATCACTCTGTGGCTAGGCTTATAATTGTCCATGGGCAGATAGCCTAGTACTTACCTATGAACCTATGAACCTATGAATGTAGAGTAGTGAATAGTAGTGTACTGACAAATATACTTGATAGCAGATGTCAATTGAATCTGTTCCCTTCCCCACCACTCAACTGATCCACCCATCACACTGAAACCAACATGGGTATGTTCCTAAACAAAACTTTACTGTTGGGACCGTTGTTCCATTTGATTTATGATTGTTTAAACTGTGTGCATACTAATATTCCCTGTTGAATAATCATTGTTATTACCTGACTGACATACCACTAACTGGCATGCTGATGTAACTCTGAATGCTATTCAATATATGCATGGGTTATGTTTGTTATTGCACTGTTATAATTGCACTGTTTTGTGTAAATGGGAATATCTGTGCATGCTATTTTGATGAATGTTGTAATGTGCTGTGCATGACTAACCAATATTCATTGTTAATTTCCACACCATTACACATATGGTAAGGCGGATCCCAGAGGATTCACCTCTCCCACCCCACCTGGCCAAGGCACTGGGTCCCAGCCTGTCTGGGAACCAACCCAGACTTCCCTCATCTGCTGGTCCTGCACCACCCTTGGGTGGAACCACTGCAGGGGACGGGGCTCACTCCCCGGAAGTGGGCACAGTGAGGATGTTGTCACCCAGGACAAGGTCTGTGGCATGGTGCACAGTGTCTTCCAGATGGAGCTGGATGACCACCTGTGTCAGGTGGAGGGCTGGCTGGTGCAGCTAGAGGGGCAGGCAGCCACTCCAGACAGCCATCTTTGGGGCTGTGAAGGAGTAGTGGTGACTTCCATCGGGTGGGGACATCAGTGCCACTACAACCATCTAGGGGGCTCATGAGCCTTGGATTCCCAACCACCCACCCTGTCAAGATGTTTATCCCCCCATGTGTCATACACCGCCTCTGTCTGCTGTCTTGTCTGTCTGCAAATGCAACCTCTCCTACCAAACCTCCCTCGCCACACTTACCTATAGTCCTTCCTTAACATCCCACTTTCACCTTAAAAAAGGACATCTGTCCTAAAAGAAAAATCACATCCCATACATAGCTCTGCATTTTGTCCAGAGACATGTACCCATCACACAATCTAACTCTACCAATCATCCGTATTGTATGATGCCCACACACCTCTCTGTAGGGTGTGAGGCTCCAGATTCTTAATTGCCCACATTGATAGTAGCTGTTACTGCCAAAGAAATGCAGAGCTATGGTACTTTCCTACACCTGTCTTGCACATCCCTACCTGTTTCTCCTCTTGTTTGCTCCCCTGCTTGCCCCAATTTCACTTCTTTTCTTTATTTGAAATTAGTGCGGGTTTAAGCGGCCATAAGCAGAGTTGGGCTCATGAAAGCTTCATTTAGCTCTGTGCAAACTCGCTTACAACTGCTTAAAAGTGCCTTAATCACTCTTTCTCCAACAGTCCCTATTCTGCCCAGCAACAAAATAATCAGCCCTTGCAAGTCTTAAACCCAGGACCCTGCACACTATAGCCAAAGTGCATTACCACTAAGCCATTTGAGATGTAAATAAATTTGATGTTTTCTCAAACATATCATGTAGCACAGTCATTAAACAGTAGAGAAAATGTATTTATATATGTAAATGCATGTATGCATGTGGGTGGCCACGGTGGTGCAGTAGTTAGCATTGTAACCTCACAGCAAGAAGTTCTCCTGTTTGATCCTCAGTTGGGGTGCCTTCTGTGCAGAGTCTGCATGTCCTCCCTGTCATCATGTGGGTTTCCTCCGAGTGCTCCGGTTTCCTCCCACATACCAAAGACATGCTGTAAGTGGATTGGACACTCTAAATAGGCCCTAGGTGTGGCTGCATGTGTGCGTGTGCGTGTGTGTGTGTGTGTGTGTGTGTGTGTGTGCCTTCCGTGGAAGGTTGGGAGCCGGGCTGGCAACTCGACACCATAAAATTCTACTGTCAATCATGCGCCAACAGGTAATCCACTGTGGTGACCCCTAACCGGGAAACGCTGAAAGAAGAAGAATATGTATATATATATATATATATATATATATATATATATATATATATATATATATATATATATATATATAGGTTTACCTTGAAAAACATGGTTAGAACAGAGAAGAGCAATGTAGCAGGGTGAAACATCAGCTAGTCAGATTGTCAGCAGGTGACACATCAAACTCGGATGCCACCCAACTGAATACTGGACCTGTGCCCCCACTTGTGACCTATGGTAACACTTGTTCCTGAGTCCAGAGTGGTAGGGAATTCCAGTGCATTTAGGTGCTGGATTAGGTATATAATTCATTTGATGATATGTGTTCGTGGGGTTGTATGTTGCTCTTTTGAGTGCGTCTGTATTAGTTTTCATTAATCCGTTGTTTGCACATACATTGTGTGACTATTTATAGGTAAACCATATATATATATATATATATATATATATATATATATATATATATATATATATATATAGACATATATATATATATATATATATATATATATATATATATATATATATATATATATATATATAAATGTGTATTGCATTTGCACATTGGATCCACAATCTGAACCTATCACTGCAAAACATCTGTCCAAAGGCACTGTTAATGAGAGTGAAGGGGCCCAAAATAAGTACCTCTTGTAATTATTGACATCACCCCCCCTCCACAGTGAACAGATCTGCCTTGCAACACAATAACACTTACAGGTCTCAAACTCAGGACCCTGCACTTCATAGCCACAACAAGTTAATAGTAAGCCATCTCAGCTGTAAGATGCCAGGATGATATCACTAACATATCATGTAGAACAGACTGTCTACCATAGGGAATGCACAATGTGGAAGCAGTAAACATTCCAATGATGCATATACACATGTGCACACACACACACACACACACACACACACACACACACACACACACACACACACACACACACACACTCACACACGCACGCACATATAAATATATATATATATGTATATATATATATATATATATATATATATATATATATATATATGTATATACACATACATTCACATATAAATATATTACTACTTATATATATATGTATAAGAAGAGTATATATAGAGGGTGCACAGCAATATCAAATGGCCAGTATTCCTATAGCTGCCACCTTTTAAAATGGCCAGTGTTTGATTCTTTCATTAAAAAGACCATCATTGCATGAAACATATACCCACAGACACTGCAAAGGACATGATGCCACACACGTTTGCATACATAGAAATGTTTATTTGTGTACTATTTCAGTTGTATATTCCATTTCTTATAGCAGTTAGGTGTTTGAAATACATAATAACAGAGTAATGCAGTTATTGATTGACTTCAACAATTGGCTAAGCTTCTGGTGCCATTCTAAAGGGATCCAGTATCTGTCTGCCTGGGATCACATGGTCAACAGACCATGATGCATTGCCAGAGATGGCCTGCACCCGTCACCCCTAGGATTCCAGATACTGGCCAAGGTTCTTGCTGACCCTATAGTGTCTTTCTTAGGCAATGTTCAAATGACAAATTCACCACCATAACAGGAACAGGCAAGCAACAACTGAGGGTGATCCTACTCAATGCTAGAAGTCTAAATCTCAAAATGCACTTACTCGAGGCACTCCTTAAAATGGAGAACATTGATATCTGTGCAGTGACTGAGACCTGGTTCAAGGCTCCAGAGAGCACCCCTGCACTACCAGGCTAAAATTCATACAACACTTTTTGGCCATGTAACCTGGACCAGAACACCAAAGGCAGAGGTGTGTCAATATTCATTAAGGATATCCACACCTCCAGGCTAGTTGCTCAGCATAATGCAGCCGAGGTTATCCAAGTGCAACTAACTCTGGACAAAACTGCACTCCAAATTTTTGCTTGCTACAGATCATCCACCATGCCCCAGGATTGCCACTTCTCTTTTCTTGATGTACTGGAAAATATTAGGGTTCAACCAAACACCCTAATAATTGGCAATTTCAACTACCCCACCATTAACTGGGAAAACTACTCATGTACCAACTCCTTCACTCAACGCTTTCTGGAATTCATAAAGTCCAATGCCCTGGATCAAATTATCCACAACCCCACAAGGGGCAACAATATCCTAGATCTAGCCATTACCAACATGAGTGACCAGTGTTCCATACCTGAAGTCAATGCATCATTGGTCCGATCCAACCATAAGCTAATTACCTAGATATCCACATCCTGCCCCCACCCCACATTAAGGAAACCATTGTGAAAATTTTCTCAAAAGCCAACTTCATGCTTCTTAAGACAGAAGTGGTGAAATTCATGACACCCATGCAGATGGACAATACAGTTACGACTACTGAATCCTACAGAATTGCACTTTATAAGTACTTACATGAGTGCATGGATCGTGCTATCCCAAACAGAACCAAGACACTATCCTCCAAAAAAAGGAAGCCGATCTGGTGGTCCCCTGTCATAAACAAACTGTACAACAGAAGGACAAAACTGTTGCAAAAGAGAGGAAAATTCCATAAGTGGAAGAGCTCCCTGGTCAGACTCAGTAAGAAGCTGTGATCCCTGATAAAATCCCCCAAAGCTAATTACGAAAACAAAATTGCCACTGATTCTAAAAACAACCACAAAGTATTCTATAGCTATGTCAAGAATCTCAATGGCAATACTCAGATCTGCTCTGAGTTACAGCACAATGGCATTAAATATGCAGACCCAACTAATATTGCCATCATCCTGGCAGATAGGTTCAGTGCTAACTTTACCCCCCTCTCACCCCGTAAAGAGCCCATCTCTATACCGGAAGAATGCAAAGTTCCTGTAATCACGGCTGCACATGTAAAAACCACACTCTCCAAAGCCAAGAACACAGCATCCATGGAACCAGACAACATCCCAGGCTGCATTCTACATGAACTACAGAATGAAATAGCACCCCACCTAAGTACCATGTTCAATCATAGCCTCACCTCAGGCTTTGTGTCTGCTGAATGGCACACAGCAACGGTTATCCCCCTCCACAAGGGAGGATCCACCACGTACCCCAGAAACTACCGCCCCATTAGCCTGATGAGCCTGGTCTGCAAGGCTATGGAATGTATCGTTATGGAACTTATAAACAAAGCCATTGGTAATCTCCAAACACTGGACCCCACCCAATTCAGGTTTGTAAAAGGCAGATCATTTGTCCTAAACCTGATAGACTTCTTCTTTGAAGCAGTCACCAAAGGCGTAGACAAGGGTAAGGTGGTTCACACAGCCTAACTAGATCTTGCCAAGGGTTTTGACACCATTCCCCACACTGGAATTACAGATAAACTCACTAAACTAGGTATAAATCCCTATGTCACAAGATGGGCTGCCCACTGGCTCACTGATGCTGACACTGACAGAACCCACACTGTAAAAGTAGCAAACTCCAAATCCGACTTTAGACCAGTGACAAGTGGAGTACCATAGGGTTCAGTCCTGGGACCTCTCCTGTTTGGTATCTACTTCCCTGAAGTACAGGCTAACACAAAAGGTCTTTGGCTAACTAAGGTCGCAGATGCCTGCAAACTAGGAGCTATAATTAAAACTCCTAACGATGTGGACATCCTACAAAAGGGCCTCACTGAGACAGATGCCTGGTGTCAAAAACATGGCCTCAAGCTCAATGCCAAAAAGTTCAGTGTCATCTCCTTTGGTAAAAACTCTGTACACATGAACTACAATATTGGCGGTAGTATACTTAACACCAAAAGTGTGATAAGAGACCTTGGGACACAGGTGGACAGTAGTCTCTCCTTTGATAATCACATCGCCACAGTAGTCAGGAAATCCTTCTGTGTGGCACACCTCATCACAAACGGGTTTTCATCTAGAACAAAAGAGGTCATTGTTCCCTTCTACTCATCACTCATTAGACCCATTATAGAGTACAACACCCCTTTTGGTATGTACCTTGCAAGACATCTACAACAACTGGAAAGGCCACAGAAATACCTCACAAAGAGGATTATCAGCCACAAAAAG